>NW_021703769.1:69752828-69817842 GCF_005190385.1 Monodon monoceros | reverse complement strand
GTGTGTGTGTGTGTGTGTGTGTGTGTGTGTGTGTGTACTTTTTTTCCAATAGAGTTCATGGTTGCTCTGTTCCCTGAATTATTTGTTTTGAAAATGTCTGTCATCCTTATCCATAAATGGTAACTTGGCTGGGTATAATACTAATGGGTCATACATTCTTTTCCTTAGAATTCTGTGGATATTTCTCCATTGTTTTCTTCCATTGAAGGTTGTTGTGTGGAAAAGCCTGGTTAGCCTAATTCATTCTCCCTTTACCTCAGTGAGAGAGAACTTGCCTTTTTTGCATGATTGCTAGGAGAACTCTGTCTTGCTGAAGTTCAGTAACTCAATTAGGATATCTTTAAGTGTGGATCATTCTTTTATCATTTTGCCCTAGAACATGGTATGCCTGCCTTAATGTTTTTACCTAGTTCCCTAATGTTGGATATTTTAGATTTCTAGTGTGTGCTGCATCAGTACTACAATAAACACATCAAATTTCTCTTTGTCCATTTTGTGAGATTGTAGGATAAGTTTCTAGAAGTGGAATTGTGGGGCAAAAAGTACATTTAAAAATTCTGGTATTTAGTGCTTTTTCTACAAAAAGATTGTATCAGTTTATATTCTCACTAGTGGGATAGTTCCTGCTTCCCCACCTTCTGGCTGACACCAATAAAACTTTTTAATGTGAAAGATGAAAACGGCACTTCAGGAATAACATGTGCAGTCCTTTAGTTATGAGTGAAGTGGGACATCTTTTGATGTTTTATTTCCATGTGTATTTTTTCCTATGTCACTTGACCATTCCTGACCTCTATACATTTTTCTGTTGGGTCAGCCAACATTTTTTTTTTTTTTAATGTAATTTGGCTGAATAGTTTTAGAATGTTGATAAAATTAGGTTTGGAATAGCTTGCACATTTGGTTGATTAATCTCATGCCACTAATTTTAGTCAGGTTAAGAACACTATCATTTCTTGTGTACTAGTATTGTGGACTTGAATAAAAAGATTGTCTGGTGAGGAGGCTGTAATCTGATAGTTTTCTGAACCATCAGACCTTTTGTCTGATGATCCATGTAATTAAGTTGTCTATTCCTTCCCACTTGGTTTCATATGTATTTGTCATAACATGATGTAAGAACAGGTTTAATCATAGGAAAGAACTTCTATTGCCAGAAAGTTGCAGTGCTCACCCTGGTGAATGAAGTGATTTTTCTGGTAATCATTTGTTGTTGGTCCTGTTAATTGGGTGCGTGAATTTAGAATGTTAAAAGGTATATGAAGTTAACTGATTCACTTTGTTATAAAGCAGAAACTAACACACCATTGTAAAGCAATTATACTCCAATAAAGATGTTTAAAAAAAAAAAGATATATGAAGTAGCTTCATAGGAGAGTTTACCAATCATGCTTAGGGTTTCTCTGATTTTCTACTGAAATTCCTCTAATGGCAGAGAGAGCCTACACCTGCTTAAGAGAAGGCCCTTGTCCTGGGGCTTTAGGTCATAGCAGCTCTCTGTAAACCTGAAGTTTCTTGAAAATCTTGAATTGTATGTTAAACCTGTGTTGTTTAAAAGTCAATATATATTTTTTCTTTCTTCCTCTCTCCCTCTCTTCTTTTGTTCCTCCCTTCCCTCCCTCCCTCCCCAATCTTTACAAGCAAATTAACGATCCAGGCACATCCATTATCTTGAGGAGCACTGTGTAGCCATCATCACATTTTACTGTGGGGGTGACTGGTCCACGTCTCCTGAGCTCTGTGGACAGACATACTTTTATGAGGAG
Source organism: Monodon monoceros (assembly GCF_005190385.1). Lineage (NCBI taxonomy): Eukaryota > Metazoa > Chordata > Mammalia > Artiodactyla > Monodontidae > Monodon > Monodon monoceros. The sequence goes on along the minus strand of NW_021703769.1, from coordinate 69,816,076 downwards.
CGTTGAAAAATATCCTGGTGTATCTGTAAAGGAGACTTCTTATGAAGAGAAAAAACTTTAAGGCTTTTGAAAAGACCTCAAAGAAATATAAGGAAACATTTTGAGAAAATACCCCTTTACACCTCAAGAGGGAACAGATTGAAAGAGAGCTTTGAGTAGACTGCTTTTATTGGCATACTCAGTAGATAGACCCTTGGTACGTAACACTTGTGTTTTTGATTGTCAGTAACCTTCAAAGCCTTTGATAAATCATTTGTTATTTAAAAAAAGTATGACTTGCAATGCCTTCAGGTGTCTGGAGCAACTCACTTGGCTGGCACATGAGTGGGCCCGGCTGATCTCCTAGCTCAGTACAGCCTGGGGGTTCTTTACTGTTCAGGGTTATGACAATCTTCATTACTTTATGAAAGATAATCCTGCAAAGAGATTCAACTAATAGAACTGGTGATGCAAATGAAATGATCTGAGGAAGTTAAAGTTCTTAGTTAGCAAAAAGGGGTTATGGACAAATTAGAGATCAATGTTAAAAACTTGGTGCCTTGGATCCACCATACTCTAGGTGTGGAAGGAAAGGAAAACAATTCCTCATACTAGGTGAATGCTGGGCCATTGCAAACGTTGCTGATTATTTAGAGAAAGTTGAAAAGACACTTAACTTGTGGTGTTATTCTATTCACTGGAATGTGTGTAATTTGTAATTCTTTACTGAAAGGGAAAGTCAGGAGCTGGAGGAAACATTGTTGGTGAATTTGGGGGCTCACTTGCAACAGAGTTGCAAGATAACTGGAAGCTGGCCTACAGCTATTGAATGTAAGCATGGAAAAGGGTGACTAGAAGTTACAGAAGTTTGTAACTTCTGGAAGAGATGTGCATGTCAGCAAATGATTACAATGCTGGGGAATAAGTACAGAAAAATAACTTTGTAAGAGGTATAGCTGTACTTAAAGAAAAAAAAAAGCCTGGCCACACTGGGGATGGGAGGGTTGTATCAGGGAAGGCTTCCCAAAGGAGGTGGCAAATGAGTTGGGTTTCAAAGCAGAAGTAGGAAGTCCCTAGGCATAGAATTTGGGACATGAGGTGGTGGGGAAGCAGAAGGGCCATTTTGGACAGATGGAGCCACAGGTATACACAGAAGAGTAAAAAAAACACAGTGTGTTTAGGTCAGGTCGTGAAGATGAAAGCTTTGAAATGTTGAAGAATAAGGAGTTCTAATAGGCAGTGCAGGTGACGTCTGTGAAGGCAACTACTCCTGGAAAGGTTTTTATTTAATTATTGAGGGAGGGAGCCATGTGCTTTATTATTGCCTAGGAAATTATTCCTCTATATTCTGCATTCTCTTTTTAGAGAAAGACAAATTTAATTTTTATTTTAAAAACGTTTATGGCCACATTGCGTGGCATGTGGGATCTTGGAAACCAGGGGTTAAACGTGTGTCCCCTGCGGTGGAAGCATGGAGTCTTAACCACTGGACCACCAGGGAAGTCCCTAATTTTTATTTTTTATTGAAGTATAGTTGATTTATAATGTGTTAGCTTCAAGTGTACAGCAAGGTGATTCAGATATATATATATAATATATGTGTATATATATAGAATATATGTATACATTATATATTCTTTTCAGATTCTTTTCCATTATAGGTTTTAACGAGATATTGAATATAGCTTCCTGTGCTCTACAGTAGGTCTTTGTTGTTTATTTTATTTTTTTAAACTATTTATTTATTTATTTGGCTGTTGGGTCTTTGTTGCGGCATGTGGGATCTTCATTGCCGCGTGCGGGATCTTTAGTTGTGGTATGCAAGCTCTTAGTTGTGGCATGAGGGATCTAGTTCCCCAACCAGGGATGGAACCTGGGCCCCCTGCATTGGGAGCGTGGAGTCCTATCCACTGCACCACCAGGGAAGTCCCTATTTATTCAATTTAAACATCTTATTTTGAGTTATTTTAGACTTGCAGAAGAGTTGCAAAAATAGTACAGGGAGTTCCTGTATACTCTTCTCCCATAGGGATTTATTAAAGACAAAAACAAAAACAAAACCACAGTAGCCAAGTCTTCCAGTAATTTAGCTCAGTTTCTGCACCTTCTTCCTTCTAGTACTGCTTGGCTGTTAAAGTAGGTACTGATGTGATCACAAGGTCTTCTCTGCCATTTTTTGATTTTTGCTTATTTTTCCTGATTGTAAAAAGTGTTTTGAACTCTGTAGACTATTTGATAGTATAAAATAGACAAGAAATTACCCCCATCTGATTCAACCTCTAATAATAATGTTTTTGTTTCCTTCCAGTCTTTTTTTCTATTTACTTTTTAAATATGGTTGAGATCACACTGTAAATGTACTTTTTTCTTCTGCCTTTTCCACTTAACATAGTATAAGTAGTTTTCCAAATCATTAAATACTTCATAAATATTTACAGTGGCTCTATAATATCACATTGCATGGATTCTTTGGCAGTTAGATTGTTCCATTTTTTGCCATTGTAAATAATATGTGATTAATGTTTTTGCAAAAAGCTTTTTCTGTATTTCAGAAAATTGCCTTAGGCTAGATTCCCAGAAGGGCCCAAGGGGGTATGAAGATTTTTTTTTTTAATAAATCTTTTATTTTAAAATAGTTTTAGATTTAGTATAAACATTTTTAAGGTATGTTGTAAGCTATTTTCCAGAAAGGTTACACCAGTTTATTCTTCCACTAGCTATGGATAAATACTCGTCAGCATTGGGTAGTCTTAAGAAAATTGTTGCAAAATTAGTAGATTAAAAAAATGGCTTTTCATTATTCCTTAATATCTTTTTTGTAGGAAAAGTTTTTACCAAGTGAGATTTTATTTTTGTTTGTTTATAGGAGACAGATCCCTTATGCTTACTTTAGTTACTATTTAAGTATCCTTTACACTTACTGTAATATATTAGAAATGGTGCCTTTAACTTTTTTTTCCATAGTCTTAAGTTGATTTTTATTGTTTCTTTAAATACACATAACAGAAAGTTGACCACTTTAAAGTGTACAATTTAGTGACATTAAAGTACATTCACCCTGTTATGCAACTACTCCCACTCTTCAGTTCTAGAGTGATTCATCACTCCAGAGGAAACCCAGTACCCAGGAGCAGTCACTCCCCATTTCTGCCTCTTCCTAGCACCTGACAACCACAAATCTGCTTTCTGTCTCTATAGGTATGCTTATTCTGGATGTTTCATATAAATGGAATCATATAATACATGGCATCTCAATATCCTTTAAAGTAGAAAAAAAGATGAATTAGATTAAATAAAATTTGAATTGAGTCTATGTATTAATATTAAAGTTTGAAAATTGACAGTCCATCTATGGCAACAGTCTTTTTTTTTTCTTTTAAAGATTTTTTTTGGGATGTGGACCGTTTTTAAAGTCTTGATTGAATTTGTTACAATATTGCTTCTATTTTATGTTTTTTGGTGTTTTTTTTTTTTTTCGGCTGCGAGGCATGTGGGTTCTTAGCTCCCCGACCAGGGATCGAACCCGAACCTTGCATCGGAAGGCGAAGTCTTAACCACTGGACCTCCAGGGAAGTCCCCGCAACAGTCTTGAATTCAGCATATTTAGTTGGTCAAGATGTCCCATTCCTAGTTTATGGTTGTTGTTGGTGAACAGAGGGCTGCAGGCCTTGGGGGAGGAGGGCACCTGAAATAGGGACAAAGATAGGAAGAATATGGGCTTGGAGAGTGAAAGCCAGTGAAATGACAGCACATTCCATGGCTGGGACTATATAGGAAACTCATCTAGAAGTTAACCTCTACAGCAGCATGATTTGGAGAACTTTAGGTAAGGTGCTTCCCTCTGTGTCATCAAAAAATAACAACAATAGCAACAAAATAGCCAGCCTAAAAATGAATGAATACATTTGTGACAGTATCTAATGTATAATACCTCAGGAAATGTACGAATTTTTGCTTAGGAGTAAGAGTGGTGTTGGGGACAACGAGGACAACCAGAGAGGGTCCGGGGTGTCTTTCGTGTTTGACATCTTCATTGGAAGTCCTTGGTAGTGGGGGAAGTTTTGTGTGTTTGTGTGGTTTTTCATTTTTCAGGTAGTTTTTCCAAAGGCCTTCAGAGTTTGATCAGGCACCCCCTGAAATGGAATGCTTGGTGTAGATGGAGGATTTTATTTATGGAACAAAGTATAGCTTCCATGGTAAATTCTGTGGGCAAGTCAACGTCTTGTTTTCATTAGTCAGTGTGTTATTTCCCCAGAGCCGGATACCCATGAGCGTGGGGTGGGGTCATTGTGAATCAGCAAAGCCAGTGATCAGAACTTGGATTAGAGATACCTCAGCCTCCAAGTAGGCCGTGGCCTAACTCATTTTATTTCAACATTGCTTATGATTAAGCAGTTAAGGACGGATTTTTGCGGCAAGTATTCAAGTAAGGAATGCATTCAGTGTTTAGCAATTTTAATACATTCCTAAGTATCTGAAAAATAGTATAACCTCATGTTTAAGAGCATGGGTTTGGGGCCTGGGTTTGAATTCTGGCTCTGCTACTTAACCAAGTATGTGACCTGGGACAAGTTACTTCATCTCTCTGGGCCTCATTTCCCTCATCTGTGCAATGGGATTGTTACGAGGATTAAAGGAGTTGATGTCTGGTCCTTAGGACAGTGCCTGGTATGTACTGAGTGCTAAGTAAATGTTAGTTTTTTAAGTTATCACCATTGAGTAACTACTTTATAGCTTCACTTAGTATAAGAGAAAGAGTTAAAATAATTCCTGTAACAAGTGTTTATTAAGTGCCTGCTGTGTGCTAGTTAGACCCTGGGAACAGAGATGACTAGGAAGTACTCTCTGCCTATGCACTCCAGGCTACTGGAGAGACCCACACATTAGCAGGAAATTTCTTTTCTCTCTAGTTGTTTTCTCTGTTTTCTTTTTTAAACAAGTGAACATTGTACAAAATTTAAATGATACAGTAGAGTGTACAGAGAAAAGTCAGCCTCTTTCCCTTCTCCTGTCCCCAGAACCCCATTTTCTTCTCTAGAGGCAACCACCGTTACCAGTTTAAAGAAAAGCGTGTGTATTTTCATATTCCCTACTCTACCTCTACTAATGGGTAGCATACTGTACATACTGGTACACTGTTTCGTGCCTTTTAAAAAATGTTAATGTGTTGGGTGTAGTTCCACATACCTATGTGTATAGAGCGTTCTCACTATTGCATAGTATTCCATGATAGGGATGTACCTTATTTAACCAGTCTTGCTTTGATGGAAAATTAGGTTGTTCCCAATCTTTTGTTTTACAAACAGTGTTGACTTGAAGGTCCTTTCACACATAAACTTTTGGAGGAAAAAAAAAATTGCTATAAGTATATTCTCTGGGTGAAGTTGTATATGCATTTAAAATTTGTAGATAACTGCTAAATCGTCTTCCATTGTGGTGGCACTGGTTTATGATCTCGCCAGTGTTGTATGAAAAGTGAAAGAGGTCATTTCAGTTCACCGTGTTCAGTGTAATGTTAGGAAGCCCACATAGAATGGCCGGCCGTGCCGGGGGAACTTCAGTAGGCTTCACAGAGGTGGTGCCATTTTCAAGGAGTCTTAATGCATAGGTAGGAGTTTTCTGGGTAGAGAAGTGCATCCTAGGTAGCAGGAATGGCATTTGTGAAGACATGGAGCTGTTATGTGGAGAAGCTGGGTCTGGCTGGGTCACAGGGTGGTTGAGGAAACTGGAAGAGGGAGCATGGGGATGGTGACGTCCAAGGGGCAGGTCAGGGCCAGGTGATGGGGTGACTTGATCACCCCTGATGGTCAGGTGGCAAAGACCCTGGGTGGTGGTGAGAGGCTTGCAGTTGAAAGATACTTGAGGGAGAATTTGCAAACCAGTCTTTTATAAACCATTTATTACCAGAAGAAAACTTGCCAGACTTGGTAGAACCTGAATCAAAGCTGGAAGGGCTTTTTTTTTTTTTTTGGAAGGGCTTTAATTCTGAGGAATTTTAATGTGGTACTTTCTTGGAGGTATCCCAAATGCTGGATAGGCATTTGGGTTCTCCTCCTTCAGCCCCATTAATTAAGCAGTCTCTGATTGAGTCTATTTTATGTATTGGGATTCTATGTAATATTTTTTTCTTAAAAAAAAGACCAGACAGCTTTTGCTGCTGGAATCATGAATCTAATTCCAACCCATGTTGTCCCAAACACAAATAGAAGCCTGGAAGACAGTGGTGCTGTTCTTTTATTCTTTGTGTGCGGCACTGGTAGGTTGATCACTATAAAAATGAAAGTGAAGACGGTGGCATTCTTGGAATTTTTTTGAGCATTTAGTTGACTTATGTGGGATTTTTGTTTATTTGGTTTCTTCCTTTTTTTAAAGCTTACTGACTCATCAGTGAAATATATAGTGAAAGAGTTCTGCTCATTTATGGTTAAAGGTGCCAAGGGGTTTTTGTGTGTTATGTCATTTACTTCTCACAGCTACCTGGTGGGGAGCTGTTGTAAATCCACTTCGCAGGTGAAGAGCTGAGGCTCAGAGACGTTAAGTACTTTGTGCCAGGTCATGCACAGGGTTAAGTGGTAAAGTTAGAGGTCAGATACAGACCTGAGGCTGACTCCAGAGTCCACACCCCTCACAGTTACGCTGTGACAATTCATTTTAAGGCATTCCCAGGATAGGGAGTACCCAGCCAGATGTATGGTGGAAGGGCACGTTCAGGTGGAATGGTGTGGAATTTCTAGTCCTTGGCTTTGGGCTGTTGCCCAGAGTGAAGGAGCAGAGCTGGGAGGTGGGAATCAAAAGCAGCACTTTATCTTTACCTCTGTTTCCACTCCTTTCCCCCATGTCCTAGCAGGGTCGGTTGGGAACTGTAGGAAGGGTGGTTACATGCTCCCGTCTCAAGCTAATTATGCTTGTTGTTTGGGGTTTGGAGGCTGATAGAAGGCTGCTTCTTGAGTCATCCCTTCATTATCCAGGGATGTGAGCAAGGCCAGGATTCCTGGCAGGATCAGACAGTTGGACAGGAGCTAAGTATCCATTTCCTTTCTCCTGTGCACCTCCCACCTCCACTTCCCCCACTCCTAAAAAAACATCCCCAGAACTGCCATTGTTCTGTCTTTCTAACCCAGTGAATCTTCAGTGGGGTGGAGGAAGAGAATCATGAATAGCTTCAATATTACGATAGCTTTCCATATTGTAAAAGTTACAGCTTTTTAAAAATCACAGTTGTGATTACCAAGCATACTATTGAAAGTAAAACTTAAGAAAATTGCATCGACTAATAGTGCTGTGCAGAACCCAGCACCCAGGATAGTCCCTGGTGGAGAGAGTTGCTCTCACCAGAGCATGTGGTGTCTTCTTTCTTGGTGACTAGTAGTCATCTATGGTGATGGGAGGAGCATTTAGAACTCCCCAGTCAGGAAGAGTCACTTCCTACTGAACGCAGATCTCTGCTTGTGTAGCAGCATCACACTTCCTGCAGAATGTAGCACCGTCAAAGGTCCTTCAGCAGCTGCTCTCGTGGGCATCATTGTTTACGTTGTGTGGGATACATAAGCACCCTTTGGCAGTCGGCAGTGATACTTGGAGAGCCTTAGGGTAATGTGACTGATCATAAATTAAGAATTACAGCATTAAGGTGGTGCTGGGTGTATTGAGAGGGACAAGCTGATGACAACTTAGGAGACTTTGCCTTTATAAAAGCAAATCTAAACAGGGTGGGCTAAGAGAAACTTGTAGTGAGAGAGGAGCTACTGTATTAGCCAGCATTTACATAGTGCTTTGTAATCAACATGCAGTACACACACCTGATTGCATTTAGTACGAAGGATGCTCCCAGAGCTGGCAGGATTTGCCCAAAGTTATGCAGGCTGTATTCTGGAGCTGGGGCCGGCTCTCACTTGGTATTTTCTCTGCCTGCCAGGCTGTGGCTGAGGACCTCTCAGTGGTAGCATTGGTTCCCATGCAGCCTGTTCGTTCTGTCATTGCTCGTGTAAAAAGCACCTTCTCTGTGTCCCCTCATTCCTGCTTTGGTGCACATTCAGGGGATTGTCATCTGTACCCAAGTGGGAGCAGTACTGGAGCACAGTCTTCTGGGCCCTGTCTCCCTCTTCGCATTTCTTTCTTCCCACAAGAGTGATTGATCTCTTGATGGTTGCACTGGGGGGAGCCCAGCACCAAGGCCCGTATCTACTAGGTGCAAGGTCACTCACTGCATCAGAACACTGCCCAGCTTTGTGCCTGTGCCCTCTCACTTGCTTCCTCTCAGGAGAAGCTTGTCTTCCTCTGTGTCCCGCCTTCCCCTCGTGGCTAGGCATGGGCCAGCCAGGGCAGTTTAGAACGAGAAAGGGGTTGCAGCTTTACCCGTCCTGAGGAGGACATTAGACTTTGACCTGTACTTGATCTCTTGAGACTGTATATCAATGGATAGAACCAGGGAGGGTGAGAGAAGGGAAATGATTATGCTCCCCCAGATTCCAACAGTCTGTAATATAGTCTGGAGATTTTTCCAAAATTACAAACATGTTATTTTAACTTATTTAAAAGGCCATTCTGGGAGTAATTCAGGAGGAAGGTGGTATGGGTTTACAAGAGACTTGCTCTTAAATGGTGCAGGTGGTAACAGCAGTGAAATGAAATTATTTACATTTGAGCTGTAGTGTTAATTGTGATTCAGATTTGCAGTATTTTTTTTTTTAATTTATTTTTGGCTGTGTTCGGTCTTTGTTGCTGCACGCGGGCTTTCTTTAGTTGCAGCGAGTGGGGGCTACTCTTCCTTGAGGTGCACGGGCTTCTCATTGCGGTGGCTTCTCTTGCTGCAGAGCACGGGTTCTAGGAGCATGGGCTTCAGTAGTTGCAGCACGCTGGCTCAGTAGTTGTGGCCCGCAGGCTCTAGAGCGCAGGCTCAGTAGTTGTGGCACACAGGCTAAGTTGCTCCGCGGCATGTGGGATCTTCCCAGACCAGGGCTTGAACCCTTGTCCCCTGCATTGACAGGCAGATTCTTAACCACTGCACCACCAGGGAAGCCCTGCAGCGTGTTTTTATGGTGGTCCATCAACCTTGCACCCATTCATTTCCTGATTTCATCAAGTGCAGGGTAATGCCAGCTCATTCATCGTTCCCACAGCCCTTGGAGCAGAACTTCTCTGGGCTTCTTTAAGGGGTAGAGGAGCCATCGCTGGGAAAGGACTCTGGTGGCCCTGCCCAGTGACTTGACCAATAGCTGGCTGACTTTGGGCAAGATACTCTGAGCTTCATTTTCCTCATCTGTAAAATGAGGTTGGACTTGCTGTTCTCTGGGGTTTGTTTATTTCTCTCTCAAGATTCTGTGGTCCTCTTTCAGGAATTCTTGGTAGCATGCCTTGTGTTAAATGTGCTCACTAAGTATCTTTTGAGCTTAATTGACTAGGCATGCTGATATAAACATTCATCCTCCTGGGATATGTACCTGGGAAAGAGAAGCAGATGGGATTGTGAAGAGAGCCTGTTCTTGGCTGTATTACACATTTATTTTAGGCAGTTTCTTGCAGAATAACTATTTTTATCATTTGCTTCTTTGGCTGTCTAATTAAAGCCTTCGGACTAGAATATAAATAAGTAAGTGTATAAGTTATATGTATTTTAGCTCTTAGTGGGATGTGGTTCTTGTCCAACCAGCAGATGCAAAATTTTTAATGTCTAGGCTATGTATTATCCTTTTTCAGAAACAGTGTGAGATAATAAATCTGGCATCTGAGAGAGTAAAATAATCCTTTCCTTCTTATTGTACTCTTTTGTCACTTTTTCTTTCCTCTTTGACCAGCTAGCTTGGAGCAGTGAGGAGCAAGGTGGAGGGTACCAATCCAACAGATGAGATTTTTAAAAACTTTTTAGTTGGAAAAATTCCAATTGGACAGAAATCTTGCAAAGAAGGAGTAGTACCAAGAACACTCTTATACTTTTTAGCCCAAACTCACCTATTGTTAACATTTTGCCATGATTGCTTTTATTATTTGCACTTCCTCTCTATGTATATTTATGCACATACATACATATACACACACACGATATTTTCTGAACCGTTTGAGAGTAAGTTGCCTACATCATGGTCCATTGCCCCTAGATAGTATATTTCCTAATAGGGATATTCTCTTACATAACCATAGTGCAGTTGTCAACTTTAATTAATTTAACATTGATTCAGTACTTTTATCTGATCTACCATCTGTATTCCAGTTTTGTCAGTTGGCCCAGTATGTCCTTTATAGCATTTTTTCCCTCCAGTACAGGATCTAGTCTAGAATCAGGAATGACAGTTATTTGTCATGACTCTGTAGTTTTCTTCAGATTTGCTGGAAAATTTTGAAACCAGTGCACCTGTCCATTCGGAGCTAATTGGTGCCTCTTGTTATTATAGCTTATCTAGTAGTAGGTGGATTGGTTTTTCCCAGCATAAAACACACTGTCCTCTGTGTACAAGATGTTTCCTCTAATTGGTCCCCATAGGGACAGAATATACTGCTTTGGCTTTCTCACTACCATAGTGGGACCCATTGGGCTTTCTGGCCCAGATGACTGGCAGTCATCCTGCTCCTGACTCCTGGTCCTCAGCAGTAAACAGATCCTTTTGTTCATGGAAGGGACGGAGAATCTGACTGGGCACTTTCTGCAAACCCAAGAAATACTGGGGGTGGGAGGGGCGGGAATGTCTTGTAGTTGATCACCTTTATAGTAGTTTTAGACTAAAGCAGATAGGTGCCTTTTAATAATTAGAGTTATGTTTAGATACAGCCACAGTATGTTTTAATCAAATATTAAGTACCTGCATGATGATATCATTCAAAGTTACGTCTGTAGTTACTCTCAAAGGGCAAATATTGTTCAGATTTAAGCTGTAGGTGAGACAACCAGGAGCCTTTCGAGGCACACGTATAACTTTAGTAGTTAGTTCCAGTCATGTGTTCGTAGAGTTGTGGTAAGTGCATCTGCCCCGGCCTTGCTTTCCCGGAACATGGTGTGGCTCTCCATGTCTTTCCTTCAGTAGAAAAAATATATATATATTTTTTTGCGGTACGCGGGCCTCTCGCTGTTGTGGCCTCTCCCGTTGCGGAGCACAGGCTCCAGACGCACAGGCTCAGCGGCCATGGCTCACGGGCCCAGCCCCTTCGCGGCATGTGGGATCTTCCCGGACCGGGGCACGAACCCATGTCCCCTGCATCGGCAGGCGGACTCTCAACCACTGCGCCACCAGGGAAGCCCAGTAGGAAATATTTTTTTTCCTTGCAACTTTTGTATATAACTTCTATTTTTTTAATTTTTAAATTAAAAAAAATTATTTTATTTATTTTTATTTTTGGCTGTGTTGTGTCTTTGTTGCTGCACGCGGGCTTTCTGTAATTGAGGCAAGCAGGGGCTACTCTTTGTTGCGGTGCGTGGGCTTCTCATTGCGGTGGCTTCTCTTGTTGCGGAGCATGGACTGTAGGAGTGCGGGCTTCAGTAGTTGCAGCACGCTGGCTCAGTAGTGGTGGCTCTCAGGCTCTAGAGCACAGGCTCAGTAGTTGCGGCGCATGGGCTTAGTTGGTCTGCGGCACGTGGGATCTTCCTGGACCAGGGCTCGAACCCGTGTCCTCTCCATTGGCAGGCGGATTCTTTTTTTTTTTTTTTAACATCTTTATTGGAGTATAATTGCTTTACAATGGTGTGTTAGTTTCTGCTGTATAACAGAGTGAATCAGCTATACATATACATATATCCCCATATCTCCTCCCTCTTGCGTCTCCTTCCCACCCTCACTATCCCACCCCTCTAGGTGGACACAAAGCACCGAGCTGATCTCCCTGTGCTATGCGGTTGCTTCCCACAACTATCTGTTTTACATTTGGTAGTGTATATACGTCCATGCCACTCTCTCACTTCGTCCCAGCTTAACCTTCCTGGCAGCCGGATTCTTAACCACTGCGCCACCAGGGAAGCCCGGTATATAACTTTTAGAGTGAATTACTTCACTGTGTATCTGTACCCTTTGCCTCCCCTCTGTCTTTGGTGGAAGCATTCAACACCCCCAGGGTGACTGCACTTCTGAGTGTCAGACTTTGAAGATTCAACTGGTTTTACTAATTTGCTTTCAGAGAAATAAAGTGAGATTTCTACTTCATCATGGTGTGTTTAGTTTGTTTTTTAAAAGGACAGTATCTGCAGGTTGAGACACAAAGAGCAGTGATGGGAAAGGTGGGAAGAAGACTTGTTCTGCGTATTCTTCTCCTGCCTGGGGCTTCCTTGGTGTACTTCTTAGCATTTTGAGTTGACTGCAGGAGGGGATGGATAGATGTCACATTGATTCCCATTGTGTGTTACTTTAAGCTTAGTATTTCATCTCTACTTATATGCAGGCCTAAAGGCCAAAGAGATTTTTTTCCCTTGTCTGTTTTCTTTGCAGTGGTGAAGGGTATAGGGAAGAATGAGAGTGTTCTTTTGAGAGTTTAGGCATCCATGGTAATCCTGTTAGCTCCCAGAGTTTATATGAGATTGAATTTCTTTGCTAACGGCGTCTGTTGTAACACACCAGGTATGTTTTGCATACTTTTTATTTTTAACCTTGGTCAGCAGTTAGTATAGAATCACTTTTCTCAGAAACGTTCTTTATGTATAAGTAAATAGAGTAGTAAAACTGTTCTAGATATGCCACAGGAGTATTTGACTTGGAACTCTGCTATGCTCGCCGTCATTTTTTTAGGTTTACTATCAAGGAAGCATGAACCTGAATACAGAAGGCTCATGTGATTCACCTCCTTGAAGGATAGACAAAATGTGGCTCCTGGCAAAAAGCTTGATAAAAACCTTCTTTAAAAAAAGAGTCATTTTGGGCTTCCCAGGTGGCACAGTGGTTGAGAGTCCGCCTGCTGATGCAGGGGACACGGGTTCGTGCCCCAGTCTGGGAGGATTCCACATGCCGCGGAGTGGCTGGGCCCGTGAGCCATGGCCACTGGGCCTGTGCGTCCGGAGCCTGTGCTCCACAAGAGAGGCCACAGCAGTGAGAGACCCGCGTACCACAAAAAAAAAAAGTCATTTTTTCCCCAGTATCTATTTTATAAAAAGTTTATGTGTTAGAGAGGGGTGTTATAGAGGCAATTAGGTAAAACATTACAGATTTAATCAGGATTTGAGAAAACTGTCATCTAGATGTCTTAACAAACAAAGCACCATATTACCCATCATCAGTCTCAGTGTTTTTAAGATAAATTATTAGCAGTCTCCTGGTTTTCAAAACGTATTCATTGAGTGCTTGTGAGCAAAGGTCATTATGATCAGAGCTTTTGTGTGTGTGTGGTACGCGGGCCTCTCACTGTTGTGGCCTCTCCCATTGCGAAGCACAGGTTCCGGACGCGCAGGCTCAGCAGCCATGGCTCACGGGCCCAGCCGCTCTGCGGCATGTGGGATCCTCCCAGACAGGGGCACGAACCCGCATCCCCTGCATCGGCAGGCGGACTCTCAACCATTGTGCCACCAGGGAACCCCTGATCAGAGCTCTTAAAGGGGGAAATTTAAACAGAGTCATATGTATCTTGAATTCAGAGGGAATTACCATTATTCCTGAGAAAATAAAACTGATACTAACAGTCTACTTGTTCCTTTTACTCTCCTGAATTTGGTCTGTAAAATATTTGAGTACCAGTCCATACTGGACGTTACAGGAAGTACAAACATATTAGGCAGAATCTCTTTCCAGACAGTTTATGTTCTGGTTAGAGAGGCCTAATATCTATGAATTTTTAATAGTTACAGATACGACTTTCAATTCTTACTTTATTCCTGGCATTAGGTTTACTACATGCCTTACATAGATTATTTTATGTAATCCTCAGAACAACCCCGTGTGTTAGTTTCTCTTATCCCCAGTTTTGCACAAGAGGAGAAAGAGTAATAGGTTACATAACTAGGCCAAGGTGCATTCTGATTCGAACCCAAGGAACCTGACACCAGAGCCTGTGCTTTCATGGTGCCATTCCGAATGAGCAGAGAACAGTGCCATGGGCAAAATTCTGTGATACCGATTACAAGAAAAGACAAAAGATGAAACCGAGGAAGGAATCTGCACTGTAAACTTCGTAAGAAATTTCATGAAGGTTGAACTATGAATTGCAGACCCAGGAGCAAATGCAGGATGGGAATAGACATTTGTTCTGAGACCATGAGTATTCAGAGTGGAGTGATGGCTTCCTGTGGTGAGTAATGGTGAATCAGGCATGCTTTCCTTCTTTCTTCTTAGTAAACTCTGCATTCTTCAAATCCCAATGTATATTATCATCTCTGTGAAGCTTTCTTGTCTCCCTCAGACGGAGTTAGTTCTGTTTAGGCTCCTAAAGCCATTTATATGTATGTCATTACTATAGGATGTAGACCATCACATTCTACGTTTTTATTCATAGGTTCTACCCTTCTTCCCCGCCCCCCCCACCCCCCATGCCATCTCCAGTTCTTTGAAGTCAAGGACAGTCTTACTCATCCTGGTATCTCAAGGACCTAATGCAGTATCAGTTACTTAGTGAATATTGAGTTTATTTGTTGAGTGGATAGCTGAGTGTCTCAGTTGGCCCAGATTCAAAGCCTCTTTAAAGCTAGGTTTAGAATAATTGGGGCAGAAAATGGATATTTAGGAGTATTTATCTGGTAGTGAAGTACAGACTGGATTGGAATTGGGAAAGCTGACATCAGGACGACTAGGTAAAAGAAGTTATAGCAATCTAGGCAGGGGGTGATTAGGGCCTGGTAGAAGTGGTATTGAGGGAAAAGTCAAAGAAGATTTCAAATTATGTGGCCCTTGCCCTTCTTGCCAATTTTTCTTATAATTTATTAGGTGATTGTGAGTCTTGGTTGACTTAGCAGTTCCTTAATAAATGAGTCAGTCGTACAGCATAGTCTCTGAACTGCTGGACCATGAGCAGTGCAATAAAAATGCAGATAAAGTCAAGGCAGGCATAGTTGAAAGCTCCACTTGGCAGATTTTAACTCTTTTGGAACACAAAAGAGTTTTTAGATATATACATAGGTCTCCGAGAGTGTATATATTCTGAGCCACTTTTAATTCATCATCCTAAGGATTTTAATTTGCTGTTGAGGTGAGCCCAGGTGAAGCATAGACTTATGGGATTATAATACTTTTTGTTGTCACCCTTGCAGCTTTGAAGACAAATCGGTGATGATTCCTAGGAATCCAGGAGTCTCATGCTCAGACTTCACCTGTAGGCCTCCCAACTGCTCTTAATAATTGTGCTAATAGAGGAAAAACACAATTTCTAAAATCAGAGTCTGCAAATACCAACCTGAATGTTAAAAATAAGTATAACATTAAGTTTCAAAAATTGTGTATATGTACTTACAGAAAAGTGCACAGTCATCCTGGTGTAACTTTCAGATCAAGAAAACAGAATATTGCTAGCATCCCAGAATCCCTCCTCTGCAGAGGTTAATAACCACTATTCTGATTATAACACCATGGATTTGTTTTGCTTGTTTTTAAAAATTAATATAAGACGAATAATGAAGGATGTGTTTTGGCCTCTTTAATTCAACATTGTGAAATTCATCCATGTTGTTGTATGAAGCAATATTCATTCATTCTTTTTGTTTTTAAAATTTATTTATTTTTGGCTGTGTTGGGTCTTCGTTGCTGCGTGCGGGCTTTCTCTAGTTGGTGGCGAGCGGGGTCTACTCTTTGTTGTGGTGCTCAGGCTTCTCATTGCTGTGGCTTCTCTTGTTGCAGAGCGCGGGCTCTAGGCGCACAGGCTTCAGTAATCACGGCACGTGGGCTCAGTGGTTGTGGCGCACGGGCTTAGTTGCTTCGCAGCATGTGGGATTTTCCCGGACCAGGACTCGAACCCGTGTCCCGTACGTTGGCAGGTGGATTCTTAACCACTGCGCTACTACGGAAGTACCTGTTCATTCATTCTTGTTGTCTTATAATATCTTCCTGATGAATAAGCTACAACTTATTTGTCCATTCCACTGGTGATGTACATTTGGGTTCTTTAGACTTTTTGGATATTATGAATAATGGTGCTGTGAATATCTGTGTACGTTTTGTGGGGTATCCAAATTTCTGTTGGGTATATTGTCAAGGAGTAGAATTACAGGGTCATAAAGTATGCATATGTTCATTTTCCAAAATGGTTATACCAGTTTATAGACCCACCAGCAGCAGTGTGTGCATGTCCCCGTTGCTCAGCATACTCACCAATACTTGTTACTGTCTTTTAAATTTTAGCCATTCTGGAAAAAAAAAAAAAAAATTTAGCCATTCTGGTAGATTTGTAGCACTGTCTTGTTTTTAATTTACATTTCTGTGATGACTAATGAGGTTGAGCACTTGTTTTATGTATCGGCTTTTTGGATATCCTCTTTAATAACTATTTGCCTGTTGGAAAAATTGAGTCATTTATCTTTTCCTTATTGATCTGTAGAAGTTATTTTATACTCTGATATGAGTTCTCTGTTATCCATATTGGTGATATCTTTTCCCATTTCATGGCTTTCTTTTACACTCTCTTCATTGTGCCATCTGATGAATATTCCGATTTATCAATCTTTTCCTTTATGTTTAGTGTTTCCAAGAATTTTTTCCCTACCCCGGGGTCATGAGGATGATCTGTATTATCTTCTAGAAGTTTTATTGTTTTACTGCTTACATTTTATGTCTGTCACGTAACTGAAATTTTTTGTGTGTGTGAATGCGCCTCGCTTGGTTTTAAGCTAACCTTGTCTTTTAGTTCTGCAAGATCTGGGTCTTAAATCCCAAGTCCAAGATGGGAAGCAGTCAGGTGTATCTGAATCCTGAATGTTGTTCATCAGTTAATCAGAGCATTGCTTGAATAGCCTTTGGGAATTGAATTGAAACCTCTCTTCCTACCACACCATGACACTTTTTTTTAAAAATGTCTTTGTCCTTTTATAACTTGAAAGTGCAGTCTGTATGGAATATTCCCATGTATTGATACTTACTTGCCACTAATTTTTTAAATAAATTTATTTATAAATTTATTTTTTATTTTTGGTCTTCTTTGCTGTGCGTGGGCTTTCCCTAGCTGCGGCGAGTGGGGTCTACTCTTTGTTGGGGTGCACGGGCTTCTCATTGCAGTGGCTTCTCTTGTTGTGGAGCATGGGCTCTAGGCACGCGGGCTTCAGTAGGCCACTAATTTCTTAACCCACTGCCGTCTGGATTCTGGCTTCACCACCTGCTTAAAACAGCTAGCAAAGGGTCCAGTGGCCTTCTTGCCAAATGGGGCTAATTCTCCAATATCCTTCAACCATTTGCAGGTCTTGAACATATCCTTTATGTCTTTTATTTTATTTTTATTTTTTTGTGGTACGCGGGCCTCTCACTGCCGTGGCCTCTCCCGTTGCGGAGCACAGGCTCCGGACGCGCAGGCTCAGCAGCCATAGCTCACGGGCCCAGCTGCTCCGTGGCATGTGGGATCTTCCCTGACCGGGGCACGAACCCGTGTCCCCTGTCCCCTGCATTGGCAGGCGGACTCTCAACCACTGCTCCACCAGGGAAGCCCTCCTTTATGTCCTTATAGCTCTGTTCTGATTGTATGATCCTGGAAAAGTCTCACCCTTCTTTTCTTCTCCTCAAGATAGTTTTGTTTTGAAATCCAGTTAGAAAAAAGCGCCACTAGATAACGTTTGGGACAAAGCCCTTAAGCCTGAAGGCATGAATCTCCAGTTTCAAAGTAGGCCTGACCACTTTTGTTGTTTTGCTTTGGTCTGTTTTCATTTGGTATCTAAGACCAAATAAAAATGATAACAGCCATAACTGTGAATTAGATAACCTCGTGGAGTTTACATATCAGTTTTACATGGAGCATTTCATTTGATCCTCCTAACACCCCATGGGGTAGGTATTCCTGTTGCAGTTATCGAAATGATTGAAAATGCAAACAGCATGTTATTTTTTCTTGCTGAGAAACACCTGGTGTGCCACTGGATTATTAGGTTTTAGAGTTTCCTTTTTCGTATAACCATCATTTACAAAATCAGGTGAGACTATCATCCTGTGATTTTTGTGGCTGCTTTTGTCTTTCCACTTTCTTTGGGAATGTTAGCTAGGGTTGGAGCTGGGAGGGGTGAGGTTGATGGGACCGGGAATGGAGATAGGGTTGGATTCTCTGGGGAGTCAGAGACTTGCTTTCAGCAGGCTTTGATGTATGGCCTGTAATTGTCAAGTTCACAAACTTCTGCCTCAAGAACCCATATGAAATAAACCTTGACAGTTGATTGCTTGAATGTGATAAGCTCCGGTTTTTTCCAGGATCTACTCTAAAATGATTCATTGCAAGAATAAGTTGTGGAGAGACTTACTTCCCTGGCGGTCTAGTGATTAAGACTCCACGCTTCCACTGCAGGGGACCCAGGTTCAATCCCTGGTCAGGGAACTATGTATCCCACATGCTGCACGTCACGGCCAAAAAAAAAAAAAAGAATAAGTTATGTAGCAGGTGTGACTTGAAGATGTATCTTTAGTGTTCAGGAACCAATTTTAGCTCCAGAAAAACTATAGATTTATTTTGACTAAATAGCTGATTTTGGTTCAAGAAATATGTCTTGATTTATGTTTATTTCTTTGCCAATAAGTTACTTTAACATAGGAGATTTTCCTTTGATTCTTTTAAATCTTCCCTCAAACATTTTTAAAAATTGTTTTTTCAAATGAAATGGTACACCAGGTTGATTAATGAAGCAGACCGAAGCATTTTTTTATTTATACAAATTCATTTTGAAATATGAATTTATAACACTTAGAAAATCTGTCACTGAGGACAGTGAGGCTGTTTTGATCAACACAAAAACTTGAAACAGGTTAAAGAGGATTGCAGTCCTATTTTTGTTCCACATTCCGGTTATTTCTGCATTAAAAAGCTTAACTTGCAATCCAAGGGTATTTTTTAGTTGAACTGATATATTGGTTTGAAAAAAGAGCAGAGGGCTAATAATTATCATAAAATTCAGACCAGAAAGTCCCTCATGACTTCCCTGGTGGTGCAGTGGTTAAGAATCCGCCCGTCAATGCAGGGGACATGGGTTCGAGCCCTGGTCCGAGAAGATCCCACATGCCGCAGAGTAACTAAGCCTGTGCACCACAACTACTGAGCCTGCGCTCCAGAGCCCATGAGCCACAACTACTGAGCCCACGTGCCACAACTACTGAAGCCCATGCACCACGTGCCACAACTACTGAAGCCCGTGCTCCACAACAAGAGAAGCCACTGCAATGAGAAGGCCGTGCATTGCAACGAAGAGTAGCTCCGCTCGCCTCAACTAGAGAAAGCCCACGCGCAGCGACAAAGCCCCAATGCAGCCAAAATAAATAAATTAATTAATTAAAAAAAAAAAAAGAGTAGACCCCGCTCGCCGCAACTAGAGAAAGCCCGTGCACAGCAATGAAGACCCAACGCAGCCAAAAATAAATAAAGTAAATTTTAAAAAAAGTCCCTCAAACTCACAAGTGCTAGAACTATTAAACGATAATTCATCACTCAACATGTCAGAGTTCAGCTGTCATTGCACAGCTGTCACCATGACTGCAGCATGGGAGCGACAGCCGTGCCTGGCACTGCTTGAACGTGGCCCCCCGTGTGCTGTCTAGTGTGCTAACATGTGCTGGTTGATGTAGGTGGGCTGGTGCAAGCCTGATTCAGCCTCTGTAATTAGTGCCAGTCCTAAGAAGTGCTCGTTGATCCACAGAAATGGCCCAAGTTCCTCAGTGTCCTCAAAAGCCCATTACCAAGTGGAGGCCCCTGGTAATATTACAGCTTGATACGTGATACATTTGAGTGTGGGCTTATTTTATTTATTTATTTTTTATTTATTTTTAAAATAAATTTATTTTCGGCTGCATTGGGTCTTTGTTGCAGCGCACGGGCTCTAGGCGTGTGAGCTTCAGTAGTTGTGGCACATGGGCTCTAGAGCGCAGGCTCAGAAGTGTGGTGCACGGGCTTAATTGCTCCACGGCATGTGAGATCTGCCCGGACCAGGGATTGAACCCGTGTCCCCTGCATTGGCAGGCAGATTCTTAACCACTGTACCACCAGCGAAGTCCCTGTGGGCGTGTTTCAAAATGCAGTTTTAATAGTTAGCTCTCACTCTAGGGGCAGTGGAGAGGATATAGGGAAGGTGGGTGGGAAGAAGGAAATTAGGAGATGATTAAGAAATCAAAACTGCTGTTGGCTCCTGATCATTTCTAGGTAATTATTGCCAGTGAGGATTCGAGAGGGGCCTGCGAATGCTCACCTTGTTGCAGACTGGTTATGTGAAGGAGTGTTGACTCAAGTTCATTGCTGCACCTGATGTCCCCTCCTTCAGTGAGAGAAGAGGAAGTGGGTTTGGGGCTCCGTATGGAAAAGGGAGAGGATGAGCCTTAGGGGGCGTAGGGTCCCTCTCCTCTTATTCTCCGCCTGAGTGGTTCTGCTGAGAGTCTGGCTCTCTGTGGGCCTGAGTGTGGGAGGTACTGTCTCATTTTGAGTCCTTGCTCTGCTTGGCTCTTAGCTGCACCTTAATTTCTGTTGGCTGCTCATGTGAGATTGAGAGTTGAGTGGATGTTTGGCTCCTGAAGTCCCTTCAGAAAGCCCCAGGAATCCATGCAGCAGTTTGACTACAGTTGCTCTGAATTAGAATATGGCCAACTATTCAGACATGGGGCAAATAACGTTGACGGATAGTCTATAAGGCGCCCTAACCTTTCTGAATCTCTTCATTCTGCCTATTCAGTCAGGGCCAGGGGCTGTTAATTTGCTTTCAGTATGTTTCAAGAATTAAATTTTAAATTATTTGCTCTCTTTTCCTTAGCATAAATAATTGAAAATCGATAGCACGGTAGCATGAATTTATAGAGTATACTAAAACTTTGGGTTTTGAGTCAGCTGGGAAATTCCTTGCAGTTTTTCTGGCTTATATCATGTATTTGAAGAATGTTGAACCAAGATGTTTTGAGGAAGTAAATTACTATGGCTGTTGAATGTGACCTGGAAGGAACTGAGGAACAGTAGAACTGAAAATACAGCTACTGATTTTTTTTGTTTTTTTTCAAATTTCTTTGTTAGGCATCTGAAGAAGCCTCTCTCAGGGCACTGGAAAGTCTGATGACAGAGTTTTTCCACGACTGTACAACCAATGAAAGAAAACGTGAGATAGGTAAGTGAAATGTTGAGTAGTAAAGAGTCGTTTATAACGAAAAGGCCTCAATGGGGAGGAAGGAGTTGGTAGCCTTGATGTTGGCAGCCTGGTCAAGCCTGCATGTTTCCCCTTGAATTCTGGCTCCTTTTGCTCCAGTCCTGCTGGTTGGTGGCTGGTGAGGTCTACAAACCTAGCTGCAAGGGCTGTAGTCGGCAGAGCCCACTATAATCCATAGTGATGGATTTTCTTTCCTTTGGCCATGTGTGGAAACCCCTACCCCTGCTTTGCTCTTAATTTTAGCAATGTTAAACTTTTATAAGATGTCTGTGACTTAATTTAAAGAAAAAACTCATGAAAGCATTAAAACAGACATGTTTGTGGTGTGTAGAAGTCTATCCTGAACCTCATCTAGTGCCCAGAGATCCTTTAACGGGTGTATCCTTTGGGGCCTTGCTTCTTCCTTACTGCCACTGTTATCGCTCTCATTCTGCAAGTTTTGTTGAATAAAGGCTTCACACAACAGAGAGATGTAGGTGTAATTTCAGGTCTTCTGGGAACCTTGGCACCTTCTAGAACCTCTTTTTGAATTTTATACTCACTGACATGCACAATATTCATTAAAGCATACTGTAAACTAGAAGGTTTATTTAAGTTGTGAGATCTCTGCTTCAGGGACATGCTGCACTGAAGTCCTAGAGTAATCTTTTTCTCTCTCTGAGTCCTCACTTAAGCCCTGAACTTGACGATGAAAAATGTTTTTCTTGATCCAGACCTCGAGGCTTTCCCCTGTGTGTCTGGCTGCTCTGTACTGACCTTCATTGCTTTCACTTCCTTGGAGGCTTTTTTCTGTGTCTCCGGGTCTCTGCAGAGCCATTTCTCTGTCGCACGTGGCTTCTCTAAGTCATGTTAGCCAGCTCAGTGTTATGGCTGACTTCTGCCCTTGGGCCAAAGCTTGATTAGCGTTTGGATTTTCAGGTGGCTAGTAGACCTTTGGCTGCAGCCCATTTTCCCTTGCATCCTTTGAGTATCACATTAGCTCCTGGTGGATGTAGCTTCTTATCTCTTAATTTTAAATGTGGTGGTCTCTTGTGGGCCTGCCCTGTATATGCCTTCTTTTCTGAGGGACTGTGCTGTAGGGAACCAGAGAGTTTATAAACAGGGGATACTGACGGAAGCTGAGCCCAGTAGATGATCAGGCATCTGGCTTAGAAGATCCCCTCTGCTTGCTTCCCTAGGTTCTCTCTTATTACTCAATTGGGCTGACCCACCTCTTGCACCCAGAGTGAGCCTCTTGTTAGTTTTATGCTACCAAAGTACCTCATAGTAAAAGTATCAGTGGTGATTTTTACCAAAGGAGGTGAAGGATCTTTCCCTTATATCTAATTTCTCCATAGTCCTGTTTTAAGCTTATAATTGATATGCTTTTTGTTTTTCTCTTTAAGTTTTGGATTGCAGAGCTAATGTTGTTCACCTCAGTGTTCATGAATTAAAAGTGGAAGCTTTTTAACATATTTTTATTCTAATCTGATTTTTAAATAGTTTTAAATAACCAGATGCTACAAAAGTCTAATTTAAATGCCGGCTAAGGAGAATCCGGGGGTTTGGTAGTAGGCGTGTCTTAGTTCTTTTTGTACCTAGTCTCCATAGCTTTATTTGAGTGTGTGGGCTGGAACCACTTCTTGCTTCTTTTTTGATGTCTTAGGATAAACTAAAGTCTTTCCTAGCTAGGTGGGAGAAAGGAGGGAGACCTTTTATTATAGGGGCTCCACCCATCCTCCACCAAAAGTGCTCTAGAGATAGAGCTGTTAGCAGGGAGCCTCAAGAGACAGTCTGGTCATTTTTAAAAGTGGAGAAGGCTGAAGCATCAAAGAGGAGCAGTGATTTGCTTGGGATCAGACTCAGTGAATTAGTGGCAAAGTCTAGAACAGAGTCCAGCGTTCCTCATTTCCAGCCAGAGATCACTTTCTGGTTGGACTTCACCTCTGGGAGTCATAGAAACTTTTGCTTAATTATAAGAACACACCATCAGCTTCCTTTATGGGATTTATAATGAGACTGCCTTGGTGCACTTAGCCTGAGTTGTAGGGCACTGGCAGAGCAGTGACTTTAGGGTTAGAACGGGCTGCAGTGCTTGCTGCTTTTCCAAGGGCTTCCTAGAATCTCTCAGGGTTGTTGCCTTTGTATTTTTACCCACTCTGTGTTATATTTTATGACCAGCGCAGCAGGTCAAGGTGACTAAGGGGCAGCATGTTCAGAAACACGGTGATAGACTCTTAATGCTTGCTGTTTGTCCAGCAGCCTCAGGAGGAAGAAAACCACTTCTAACTGATTTGAGGTGCCCAGGGTGGTTCCTGGCAACTCCCATGACTGCTGCTCTTGTTTGCCGACTCCTGGGTGATATTTTAAAATAAAACCAACTCAGATGAAGGGAGTTAGCCATCTTGAATTCTCTTGCATTTTTTCCAATCCTGCATTTATAAGATTAGTCTTAATTTTTTCTTTTCCTGCTTTTCTGGCCCTCATTTTGTGTGTGTGTGTGTGTGTGTGTGTGTGTGTGTATAAGTGTGTAAGAACAGTGTTGAGTGAGTGGTGAGGAGATAACATATAGCTGTACCCCAGAGGAAGTAAGTTACCAGTTGGCCATCATCTGTAAGGTAAAAATGATACTCTTCTATCTGTCTGTCTACACATTAGATTAAGAATTTCAGCAGTGAAAGTTTCTCTACCTAAAATAGTGCCCATAAAAAAAAAGGTGTCCATAGCTAGGTTATTGTTATTTAGGTGTCAGTGTTCATGGTCACCTCAGAGTCAGAAAAATATTTTATGCTTTGTCCTTTCTATCTTGAAGAATCAGCTGGATTTTGTAGTTGGTTTTGATGTCATTACATTATGTGGGAGAGGTGTGTTTAAAAAAAAAATAGTAAAACAGCCAGCCTTGTATTAATTTTGTGTATTTTCATAGCCTTCTCTTGTTACTATTTAACTTTTCCAGAGGAACTTCTTAATAACTTTGCTCAGCAAATAGGAGCCTGGAGATTCTGCCTGTATTTTCTCTCCAGCACTAGGAATGACTATGTAATGATGTACAGTTTAACGGTTTTTGAGGTAAGTTGTCAGATACTTTTATACTATTCTGAAGAGTATTTCTTAGTCACGTTGCCTTGTTATTGGCACTAGACTTTAGTTTTGATGTGTACATGGCTGGGAAATAGTGGTAACCCATCTCAGGGGCTTCTTCCCATATACTGCCTTTGTCAAGATGTCAGGTTTTCCAGGGCACCTTTCCATCTTCAGCACCAAAAGGTAAGATAGGTGAGGTCGGGAGGTCGTTTGTGGTAACATATAACTTTTCCTTCCATGTTATCATTTAAAAGAGAAAGATGATTAAAGAAAAACAGTTGGGAGGAGGGATGATACCCATTAAAAATCTTCATTTATTTCAACTCTCTTCCAATCATTGCCTTCCTGTGCACACTTTTTTCCAAAAAACCTAATTATAATCATATTGCTCATTTCATTTTGCATTCTGTTAATGCAAAATTTTTTTCCCCCCACTTAACCTTTATATTATATTCCTATAAGTGGTTGTACCATTATTCACCAAGCCATTCTCCTATTCTTACATTAAAGTTGTTTCTGTCATTATTTTTTGGTGGAGACAATGGTGTTATAGAAAGTTTTTGCACCTACACCTTTTTGTTTCTGTTAAATTATGTTCCTAGGAATGGGATTATTGTATCATAAAATTTGAATATTTTATTATTCTCATTGCCAAATTGCTCCAAACCTTTGTTTAAAAGCAGAGTTTCTTGTTTGAGGGAGATAGCTACTGTTGGATGAAAACCAGTTTGTTTTGTGTATAGATTGTTAACTTACAAGGTGTATACTTGTTTTTCAGAATCTGATCAATAAAATGTGGCTTGGGGTCCCATCTCAGGATAAGATGGAAATCCGTAGCTGCCTGCCCAAACTCCTCTTGGCTCACCACAAAACCTTACCTTACTTCATCCGGAACAAGCTCTGCAAAGTGATTGTTGACATTGGCCGTCAAGATTGGCCCATGTTCTACCATGACTTTTTTACTAACATTTTACAGGTAAGGAGATAACCTATGGAAACTTTATCTTGTAAGTAATTTGTTTGAAGAAGTGATTATTTTCTTGTCTTGAAGAGGATTTTTAAGATGAGCATTTTGGAACTGCAGTGGTGAGGTCATTGTGGGGTGGATTATCTCATTCACTTAACCTTGTGTTCCTGAGACATGTTGTACCTTGGTGCAGTGGAGAAGGTGGGGGATGGGAACCCCAATCACTTTGTTAACCTCTTGTGAAATTTTGTCCAGCAAGTATTTGAAAGCCTGTTAGGTACCGTGCGAGGTGTTGGGTGCCAGGATGAGGCCTTCGATAGTTATAGTTTAGTGGGGAGAAAGCGATGGAAATAATAATTACCCAACAATATGTTAATGACTGTAGCGAAGTATTGTGCCAAGTGCAGTGAGGACACGGCATTTAGACTCAAGGAGCTGAGGTGTTTTCAGTGTTGCTGGTGATGAGATGCGAGGTGGTGGCTTGAGTGGTAGAGTGAGAGGCTAGGCTGATGGACAGGGCCAGAGCAGGGAGGGCTTTGCGTTTGCAGGGGGCATCAGTGTTTAATTCATAGTCCTTACTCGAGAACTAATGAAAAGTTTGGAGAAGGGAGACAACGTGGCCACATGTTTATGTTGGAGTGACGACCTCAGCAGCAGTGTGGAGTCTGGATTGCAGAGGGGTGAGGCTGGAGCGAAGGAGGCCTGGAAGGCTGCTGCTGGAGAAGTCTGAGTGAGCCCAGGGGCCTGAGCCAAGCCGGGGCTTACCTGCTGGACAGCAGCGAGGCACGGAGGAGGCTTTGGGCAGGGACTAGGCTGTAGGGAGGAGGGAAGGAGGAAGCTAGAATGCCTTCCAAGTTCCTGGCTCAGATGGCAGATTTTCTAGGCCATCTGAGGAAATGGGGTTGGGTAGAAGATGGTGAATTCAGTTTGGCAGAAAATGCATTTAAGATTTGCGTGTTCCTTCTGTGCACGTCTGGTGAGACATTAGGAAATGTGGATCTGGGGTTCAGGATTTGGAAGTCATCAGGGAATAGGGGGGACCTAAAAGCCAAGAGGGCGATGCTTTTGTTCATTTGACTCCTGTGATAAAGTTGGAAATGTTTATATTATCGAGGCAGTCTGGGTATGTAGGAAATGGGTATTATGTACAGATTACAGAAATAAAATTCTTTGAAAATTGGTTATAGTCTTAGTGACGGCAGAATCTTCCAGAACAATACCATTTTCTAATGTTCTGCTTGCTCTCCCTGCAAACCGTTTGAATGATGCAGCAATTTAAAAAATTCAGCATCCATATTGCTTCTTTTGGATCACCTCTCAAGGTGGCACAGAAGTTCTTCCTTCAGTATTATTTTGTTTTGTATGGTGATTCATTTATCTAGAGATTTATTGAATTGTTATTGTAAAGGAGATTCATGCATTTATTCCATAAACTATTTGTTGAATACCAGCCATGTACTAATAACTAGGTACGTTGGGGGATATAGTAATGAACAAATAGCTGCCTTCATGGAGCTTCTAATACCAAGGGGGAGGCACCAGTAAACAATAAGCAAATAAATTCTTTCAGGTAGGTGTAAGTATTGTGAGAAAACTAAATCTAAGGTGAGGAGGAGTGAATATCAGAGGTGTTATTTAGATGGGACGATCATGGAAGCCTTTTCTGAGAAGCAGACTCTTCAGCAGAAACTGAGTGGAAGTGATGGAGTGAGCCATGTGGGCTTCCAGGGGAACGGTGTTGTAGGCAGAGGGAATAAAAGTGGAAAGAACCCGAGGAATGGCAAGGAGGCGGGGAGCCTGCAGTGGTGGGTTAGGAGGCCAGAGGCTTTGCTGGCTCTCTCTGACACGCTTGCTTTCACTCCAAGTTGAAAAGCAGTTGTGGTAAGTCTCCATGGCTCTCTGAGAGGGAGCCAGGAAGTCCATGGAGATGGAAAGAACCAGGAAGGTGGGGGGGTCTGAGTGGATTCCATCCTGGGTTGGTCAGTGGTGTGTCTTGTGTGAAGCAGCAGTGGAATGTGAGCCAGACAGAGAGCCGAGTCTTGTCGGCAACAGTGAGGAGAAGCCATGTTTTCGCCCAGCTGGGATCATTTCCTTCGGTGAAAAGCAGACATTTCTTGTCTGCCCATGAAGTATGATTAATGATGATAATTGAGAATTTGGAAGAGCATTTTTAGGTGAGGTGCTCATGGAGATTTCAAAAGGGTAGCTGTCTTCCTCTCTTGCCCACCACCTCCCGCTTTCCACCCTTCAGAAATGACTCCTTTCACCCCATGCAGCCTTCATGACTTTGAAACACCCCGTAGTGGAAGGGGCACTGGACTGGGAGGCAGTGGGTTTGGGGTCTGTGTCCATTTTTGTCACAGATCACCTTGATTTTAGTAACTCCTATGTGAGCCTCCGTTTCCTTCTGTGTACAACGAGAGGATTGGACTAAGTGATCTTTAAAATTCTTTCCAGTTGTATTATTCCCCGCTTCTTATTCATGCATGAGAACCAGTCAGTGGCATGAAAGCCATGTCAAGAATGATTGGTGCTAAATTGCTGACATTTCTGATAATGATAATAAAATCTTTTCTTTAGGCATTGGTAAACAAGACCAAACTGGTTCTGGAATCAACT
Organism: Monodon monoceros; assembly: GCF_005190385.1. Taxonomy (NCBI): domain Eukaryota; kingdom Metazoa; phylum Chordata; class Mammalia; order Artiodactyla; family Monodontidae; genus Monodon; species Monodon monoceros. The sequence goes on along the minus strand of NW_021703769.1, from coordinate 69,788,255 downwards.
TCACAATTATATGATCTGTTGATTAAACCATCTGAAAGGTTTTTTTTGGCTTAGTTCCATTATGGCCTGCGGTCTGGGGTGCATAGCCTTTTTTTTTTTTTTTTTTAAATTCTGTAACATTTGACCTGGGGCATCTGTGCAGTTTATGCCATAATTATGATGACTGTCATACCAGGCAAAGAGGAGTTGATTTGGGGCCCCAGAAAGATACCTGCAATTCTGTGTGTTGGTATAGCCTTTCTAGGCCACTGGAGAAGGAATCGTTGAAGTGAGAACCGACCCCTGTTCTCCCCACCTCCCCCAGCCGCCTGCACTAGCATATACATCACACCTTTCTAGAGTCTGTTCTTCAGAGTCCTGGAATCTGCTGAGCTGGACTTCTGGTCACATTGTGCCTGGGGCCAGATACTTAAGGGGCAAGCATCGAAAAGAAGAATAGAAAGAATTTTGATGTTTCTTCTCTGATTGGCTGGTATGATAAAAATTTCTGAAGCTAACACTAAGCACCTGAACTTGATTTGCAACCTGAAGGTGCTTATTCTGTATTAAAATAAATTGCAGAGATTACCTATGTCATGAGCTTTAATTATGTATGTGAAGATGGTGAAAGGAAACACTCTTTTAATAAAAAGCTTTCTGGAAACAAAGCTAGTGAGAAGGAAAATTAAACATTTTATCAGGCTGTTCTTTCAAGTAAAGAATAACTTTCATTTTCAGCCAGCTTCTTGTCTGACTCTTCCCTTCTCCCAAATGATGAGAGAAAGGAGGACCTTTAAAGATACGTTTTCCATACTGCAGGGATTTTTTATTTCTGGAGAGCACAGAAGCATTTCATATGTACAGGAAAGTATTGCCCAGTGGACTATTTGGTAATGAGTCATTCCCAGCTGAGAGAGTAAGAATGAGGTCTTGGGGGAAAATAGAGACAAAAGGGGTGGAAGAGAAAGAAGGAAATGAAAGGGGAGAAGTAATAGAAATCTTTTAAAATACAGATTGATAATCCAAAGGTGTCTGAGTGAAAAGGGATGCTTATAAAGTTCTATTCACGTTATCATGTAAAGAAAAATTTTTAGAGGAGGGATTTCCTGTTTCTCCCCTACTGCATTATCTGAATTTTAAGTCGGTGTTAGAAACAGCCCGAACTTGTAGCAAATGAAGAGAAAACTTGTGGAGGATGTACTTGAAGTGTTGGCTGATTTAATAGAGAGCATTTTCCACACGCTATTGCTTGCTGCTGAGGGCAGTTGAATTTCTCTTTAAGTTCTCAATATTGAGTCCTGCTCTTCGGGGATGTGCTTTTCCTTGGTCTGCAGTGGGGAGAGGTGTTTTCAAGGGCAGGAAAGTGCCCTGTGTTTTTTGAAGTGGAGAATATCCTTTCTATCTGGGTGTAGTTCCTGACCTCCTCTTCCCTAAGGCTTATATTTTATAGATTGAGTAAATAAAAAACTTATTTTTATCAGGGAATGAACTACACTTAAAGTTAACTATGATTAAAGAAAATGGTCAAGTTTTTCAATTTTTATGCTCTTTCATAGATTGTAGCATATAATCCAATAGGATTTTAATGGTACCTTGATTACTTTTACCGTTTCTGGAAACTAAAAAATAAATGCTTTGAATATTGTGAAATTGATAAGAAAGGTATAAGTAGTGTTATGCCGTTGAAAGTGTACCTTTTTTTTGTCTCTTGTTTAAGGAAACTTTCCTATGGCATAGTGGATATTGCAGGTGATAGAAAAAGTACCTTAATTTGCTACGTAGGTATTTGCAAAGTCCTAACCGTATCAGTATCATAGTTTAATGACGTGAATGTGTGTTTCTGCTCTGCCACATGTTTAATCTTGAACTCTTATGAAGCATTCAAAGCTTGGAACTGTAAACTTGATTTAACACCTGAATGTTGGAAAGATGTCACGAATTGGTTTACACATACCTTAATCACTAATATAGTAACCTGGGCAGAGTAACCAAGGCTCTGTTGGGAGTATGGACATGTATAAAAATTGTCAGGTTAGGTGTAAAAGAGCATTGCTTTCTTGTTGTTTTTAAGTTCATGGTGTTATTTAGAATTCTGTCTTTAAAATAAGATGAGAATATATTTTGAATGGTTAAAAAGGTACATAAGTGTACTCAGTCATTTTTCTAAAGGTTTGATTTATGTAGCCTGTTCATGTAAGATTAAACACACAGAGGTACAGTTGACATTCCGTATCCACAGGATTTGAACCCTCCTGTATGAGGGCTGACCACACTACACCATTGAATATAAGGGACTTGAGCATCCTTGGATTTTGGTATCCACGGGGGTCCTGGGAACCCCCCCACACACACAGATACCGAGGGACGACTGTACTTCATAGGTTCACCATTTGTCAGTCTTCTTTGTACCTTAATTAGCCAGGCACTCTGCTCAGAAACTTACTTTTTCCTGGCAGTTGATCCAGTCCCCTGTGACAACTCCCCTTGGGCTGATCATGTTGAAGACAACTTCAGAAGAGCTGGCTTGTCCCCGTGAGGACCTCAGTGTGGCTCGGAAGGAGGAGTTGCGAAAGCTGCTGCTGGAACAGGTGCAGACAGTGCTTGGGCTACTGACAGGTGAGCAGCTGGGTGGCACCAGAAGGCAGAGTCCTGCCTGCAGACGCCCGGAGTGCAGGCCCTGGCACTCAGAATTTTTGAGCAGTTGCCTTAGCTGTTACTGAGACCGAACGTAAAAACACAAAGAATGTGGTGCCATATTCCCAGCACCTAGCCCACTATCTAGCGCACGGTAGGATCTCAAAAAATGTTTGTAATTTATTTTCCTTTTAAAGTCTTTGATTATTTGGTCCTCACTATAGCCATGATTAATGTGGTATAGACAGGGTCATAGGAATGTGATTGAAATGCTGATTACTGCATTCTGAGTAAGGTGGGTGGCAGGCACTTTATTTAAGATGATTTGAATTTAAATCAGGAGAAGTTGGAGGAGGAGGAGGAAGATGTGAACATTTCGAATTCTGAGTACGGAAGTGAGACCAGGTGTGGAGTCAGCACCCTGTGCGCCAGGTTGTAGTTGTATATAGCGTTTGCTTCGTCATCTGGTCTGTTGTGTTAGAACCTCGTGACTATGAGTGAAGAGTAAGAATGAACAGAAAGCAAACTGCAGAATGAGACAGGAAGGTAGGAAGAGAACGGAGCCCCTGTGTCTCGAGGGAGACAGGGTGAGGGCCGTGCCCGCTGTGCTGTCAGTGGAGCTGCTGGCTCTGGGCGGTGTCGGGCCACCAGGCTGAGCCGCGCGCTGGAGGGAATGTTGTAGGGACCAGAAGGGTTTCTGTCTCCAGCTCTTCTACTCAGGCTGCTTCTTGGATATCTAGGGACTTTTTTTTTTTTTTTCTGCATGTGTTACAAAAGCAGTCGTCATGAGGTGGGCACTTAAAATTGGTTATAAGAGTGTTTTGATTAAAAGTAAACTTGTCATTTACCATCCCCCCATCCTCCCCCAAATCCCTAGGGGAAACCCAAACCTCAGAGCATTTATTCATTCAAAGCATATTTATTGACATCCACAACTAGATGTTAAATTTCTGGAGTTAGGGACCATGTCTGATATCTCTGTGTCCTACTTTTGCAGACACTAAAATTTTTTGAATTGAGATATAATTCACATATCATAAAATCTACCATTTTAAAGTGTAGCAGCTCAGTGGTTTTTATATAGTCACAAGGTTGTGCTACTATCACATTGTCTAATTCCAGAACATTTTCATCACCCCAACCTCTGGCAACCATTAGTGTATAATCTGTCTCTGGTTTTTCCTATTTGGACTTTTCATAAAAATAGAATGATAGAATATGTGACCTTTTGTGTCTAGCTTCTTTTACTTAACATGATATTTTCAATGTTTTCCATGTTATAATATTAAATATTTTGAGAACAAAATTTTTTTTTTTTTGAGAACAAAATATTTTTAAAAGCTTTTATGATCATCTTATATACCAGATTCTGTAAGGAGATATAAAGAGGAATAAAACATAATCCCTGTCCTCTAGTAATGTATACTCTAGTACGGGAGAAAGACAATGTGTTAAGAGTTATGGTAGAGGTATGTTTTATGTGCAGGCAAAACTGAGCAGGGAAGACTTCCTGGAGGAGGTGACAGCTGAGTGGAATTCTGAGAGACAGGTAGCAGTTAGTTAGTCTGGTGAAAGGTCAAGTTGGATTGGAAGGGGGAGAGCAGTTCAGAGGTTAAGAAGGCGAACACATGAGAAATGAACAGCTAGTAAATAGTGCAGTGTGATGAAGCCTGCGTGTGGGGTGGGGGTGAGGCCGGACAGGGAGAGCAGAGGCCAGATGCTGAGATTGTGCAGATGGTACTGTTGACTGGTGAGGAGCATGAGAATATTAGTGGCAGGTTTGTGGGGGAAGATAAATTGAGTTTGGAATATCCAAGTGGTGGTGTCCAGAAAAAGCAGTTAGACATAGAGACAGATGTTTAAATACTGATTCTTGATCAAATATATCAATACATTGTTTTTCTAAATCTGATTTTTATATGTTAGGTTTTATTTCTCTCTTAAACTCAGTTTCTCCTTTCTTGGTAGGTATCTTGGAGACTGTCTGGGACAAACACAGCGTGACTGCTGCCACCCCACCACCATCCCCGACCTCAGGAGAAAGTGGTATGGTCTGCACCACACATTGTGTTCCTCTTTTTAAATTCAGTTGGGGGTCTCAGCAGGGTAGCAATTGCTTATCTATGCCAGACACAGATGCACATTCTTCCTTAATCTATTTTTGGCCTCTCTTCCCTTGTCTTCTGAGTAGCTGACTTTCTTAGTTCCTTGTAAGTACATGTACTTTCTAATACAATATTTTGAACAACATAGCTTGTTTCTTCCTTGCCCATCAGGAAGGTGGCACCTTCAGCTTATGACTGCTGTCCCTCCTGGCTTATTTTTCCCTTTTTATCATATTTCATGGCTGTATTGCTCATGCTGAGGTTGGTATGAGCCTGTGGGCGTGATGGGTCTGCTTTGCAGTCATGCAGGGGTCAGGTCATAGGAGGTGGGTGGCAGCCCGAAGGAGGGGACGTGGGCATGTGGAGTGCTTACTTCCTCATGGGCTCAGGGAAAAGTCATCTTGGCCTGGACAGATTGGGAACCAGTGTGCAGTAATCAGCATTGACTTTACAAAAGTTCGGATTTATTTGATCAAGTGTGGGCATATTTACAGTGGCCGTTAAAGAGTTTACTGGTGGCTAGTTATTGTCCGTAGTTATATTAATATCTGTTTCAAAAGTCAGAGTGCAGTTCACCTAAAAATGGCTACTTTCAAGGATGGATGGAAAGAGGAAATTGTGTCTGAGCAGGAACTTTTCACTTCTAAATGGCTTCTGTTTACGTTAAATGGTCACAAATTCTTTTCAAGTAGAGTACATCCTGTGAAGTGATACATACTACTTCCTCTACTGTAAAGGTTGATGTGGCTAATGAGAAGTAGTTTCCTCATCTTTCTCCTTTACCTCAAGGAAATAGGCTGTTGAAATCAGACATCTCTGAGCCCTAGCTATTTCATGTAGCCTGTTGTTAATATGTGGAAGTTGAAATTCTTGCAGAGTTGCTGTAGAATTGAAAATACATCATGAAGTTTTGAGGACTGCTTACAGTTTACTAATTTATTTCAATTCTATTTATCATACTTGGATTAAAAACTGTTAGAGAGTCATTTGTCATACTTCTTAGGTTAAAAACTATTACAGAGTTCTAGAGTATATTAAAAGCCTACAGGAAATTGAACTTTATTTGTATTTGGTGGCAAACCTTCATTTTCAAAGTGGATATTTGAGGTGACTTAGCAGATTTATATTTTGCAATATTTGAATGATTAAAGAAAAAATTGCAAAGATGCAGAGATTTGATTTTTGAGTATACACCTTGGAATCTCTTGCAGTTTGGCTGATCTTAAAATTTGTCATCTCAGGAATTCCCTGGTGGTCCAATGGTTAGGACTCCGTGCTCTCACTGCGGAGGGCCCGGGTTCAATCCCTGGTGGGGGAACTAGAATCCCACAAGCCATGTGGTGTGGCCAAAAAAAAAAAAATTTGTCATCTCATTTCAATAGTAGTTTGCAAAAATTGGTTCTTTTGATAGTTGAATACTATCTTAGTATCCAGGTTAAGTGAGCAGCAGCAGTTTACTTTAGTAAAACTTGTTTTTCTGACATCGTTTTCCAGTACTAAAAGTTGTGAGTTTTAGTTGGCTTCTTTCAGGTACATGTTCTGAGCTAACTCAGTTGATACTTTGATAGACTTATATCCTGGAGGCCAGGTTGGAGAATATTAGATAATACAAATCAAAAATAAATGCTTGACTCTTTCATGTTTTGCCTAGGTTTTGTTTATGAGGTTAGGGGAAATAAAATAAGAACTCAGTTGACATTCCATACAAACAAAACCTAAAAATATGATGAGTGCTTTTTGAGAGTTGCCTCTTAGACACTATTAAAATTTTTGAAGTCTTGAATTTTAGTGTTTGAGAAAAAGCAGAATAAATTGAAACTGGCGGGGGGTGGACTAGGGAGATAAATACGCTTTTAAGTTGGTACACTTCCTCTTTTAAAAAAAATTGTGTGTTCACTTGTTAACTCTCTTTATGAGAGTTGTGAGTGAAGTCATCAGATCTTGCTTCACTATATGGGCAAAAATGCTAATGATTTAATCAACATTTATTTTGATGCTTTTGCTCAACTGCCTTTGTGCCCTTAAGACACCAAGTTAAGTGGTAAAATGTCTAGAAAATTCTTTAGCTCTCTTGACTGTGAGTTCAGTTTTATGGAGGAAATTCTGAGAAACCATGGGGCCCAGTGAATAAACTCAGATAATTCCTAAACATACCCCATCAGCAGTCCCTGCCAGACTCTCACTGCCCTGCCCAGCTACCCATCAGACTTGGCCCCGTGGGCTTTTGGTCTCTTTTCTCATATGTTTTCTTGTAATGTCATTTTCTGTCTGATCACTTTCAAAGTATAAAACCCAGGGACTAGTCCCTCTGACAACTGCTCTAACAGTCTGGTTATAGAAAAAATTTTGACAGGTGTGTGTAGTTCATTTCTCAGAATAGTTCCCCAAATTATTGCCTCATCTCTTAAACTCACCTCACTAGACCAGAATCCTGTGAAATTGATGATAGTTTTCTCTCTTATTTACAAAAAGGAAGCTGGGGTTCATGGCGGGTAACTTGCCAGAGGTCACATCACCAGTGAGGGGTGGGACAGTGACGTGAACCCATCATTGCCAGTCGAGGTGCACTGTCTTTCTTCTAAGTTTGCTGTCTCGGTCACTCTCACCATTTCTGCCTGCCTCCTCCTTCCCCTGGTTGAGTCCTGGCTCGCTGCTTACTTGGTTTACCTTCTCTGACCTTGGATGTCCTCTCTGTAGAAGAGCAACTCTGCTCTGAGGAGTGAGTGAGGGGAGGTGTGGATGTACCGTCTGTATGCCGTGGTGTGGCTTCCTTCTGTGCTCGTGCAGCCTCAGCCCTCTTCCTTAGTTACTCTCCTCTTGTCCTTGCTTCTTTTTGCTTGGAAAATGGGAAAAAATGTGAACAAAACGAAATTACATAAATACTGTAGTTCTGAGCTAGCTTTGTTCTGTAATAAAAATTAAGGGGCCATATCGGTCTTGCACACATGGTATTTAGTTTTAAATATAGATGTGTATATATACTGGCAATGGAAAGTTTTTTAGGGTGAAGAGTCTTAGCCCTAATTGATTGCGACCAGTTTACACCTTCTGGTTTTTTCCCAAACTCTTTATAAGATGCACATGTTCGTGTACTTGCAGATCTGTTCACCTGTAGAAAAACGGGACTTTGGATCACAACTCTTGTGATCTTGTTTCCTCCTCCCAAGGGTTCCTTAAAAAGAGTTTCTCCCCATTTTACTGGACTGAGGCTACAGTTAGGTCGGAGGTTCTTAGTTGGGGTGATTTAGCCCTGCAGGGGATATTTGGCAATGTGGAGAAACTTTTTGGTTAACATAACTGAAGAAAGAGTACTACTGGCATCTGGTGAGTGGAGGCCAAGGATGCTGCTAAATATCTTCCAGTGCGCAGAACAATAAAGAATTATCCAACCCCAAATGTGAATAGTGCTGAGGTTGAGAAACTCTTAGTAAATGTAGAACTGAATAGAACACATGTGGAATTTCAATAAGTAAGAAAAGAAGAAAGCTGAGGGGATCTTTGTACGAAAGCCCATTACAAGTGTTCCAACCATGTCTGGGTTACTTCCAAGTCAGTAAATGCCCCAGAGTAGCCTGCGTACTACTTGGGGCGTGGGTGTCTGTTGCCGCCAGGGCCTGGCCCAATTCAGGGACGATGAAGTTGCTCACAGGTTTTTTAAAATCGAGTAGCCCTCTTACAAGCCCTCTTTATAATCAAGAGCTTGTTAAAGCTGTCTCAGCATAGCTCTGGAAGTGCTGCAGCATGGTCTCTGTTCTGTGGCGATTCCTTCACTTGGATTAAAATATAATTTTGGGGCTTCCCTGGTGGCGCGGTGGTTGAGAGTCCGCCTGCCAATGCAGGGGACACAGATTTGTGCCCCGGTCTGGGAAGATCCCACGTGCCGCGGAGCGGCTGGGCCCGTGAGCCATGGCCGCTGAGCCTGCGCGTCCGGAGCCTGTGCTCCGCAACGGGAGAGGCCGCAACAGTGAGAGGCCCGCGTACCGCAAAAAAAAAAAAAAAAGAAAGAAAAAATATATATAATTTTGGAAAAATTCTTCTATGATTTACTAAAATTCCCTGAAACATTTAAAGTTGAGTAATATAATTTTTATCGAGAAACAACATTAAAAGATACTTGTTTTGAGGGGAAAAAATAGTCAGAGATCATCCTATCCACATAAACAGGTTTTTACCTTTGCATACTCCCGTTCAGTCTTTGTCCTTGTGCTTGTATCTTTCTGTAGTTTCTGTCATGGTGTACACATGCTATTTTACATGTGACTTTGGATCTTACATATTTTTCTATTTTTGAATATTAGCTTTCTGACTGATCATTTTTCTTGGCTGCATAATCTTTCCTGACCTGGCTTCTGGGAAGGAGCATAGGCTTTGGGGCTAGACCTGGGTTTTAGTTTCAGGTCTGCCTCTGACTAGCTGAGGAACATGGGGGAAATGCCTCATCTATCTGTGTTTGAGTTATTCTAACTGTCTGTAAGTGCAGATAATCGTAATACCTACTTAGAGCTGGGAGCATTAAATGAGAATATGTAAAGTGCTTGGTGCAGCACCAAGCAAATAATAATAGCACATGAAATGGTAGCTGTTCTTTTTTTTTTTTTTTAACATTTATTTATTTATGGCTGTGTTGGGTCTTCGCTGCGTGCGGGCTTTCTCTAGTTGTGGCGAGCGGGGGCTACTCTTTGTTGCGGTGTGAGGGCTTCTCATTGCAGTGGCTTCTCTTGTTGTGGAGCACGGTCTCTGGGCACCCGGGCTTCAGTAGTTGTGGCTCTCAGGTAGAGCGCAGGCTGAGTCGTTGTGGCGCACAGGCTTAGTTGCTCCGCGGCATGTGGGATCTTACCAGACCAGGGCTCGAAGCCCTGTCCCCTGCATTGGCAGGCGGATTCTTAACCACTGCACCACCAGGGAAGTCCTAGTAGCTGTTCTTAACATCAGTGTTATCATTGATGTGTTGCTCTCCCCACACCCCACCTTAGAATCCCATTCTGGAAAAATTCTTCTGAGCTGAAGGATAGGGTTAACTTTTTTGTTTTTAAAGCCAGAATTTATTTCTATTTAAGAATGTTCAAGAGACTTTAAAAAGGCCCAAGGGCCCAACAGTGTCCGGGTTTAGTATAAGATCATACTGAGGTGGTGTCTGGTTCCTCCATTGCTAAAGCCTCAATTTGATCCTGGTTGATAAATGCCCTGATAATTCTAATAGTTGGGTAATGGTGATTTCCTCTAACTGGCATCTTTCATAAATGGCCGTCAGTCCATGAATGATGAAAAAAGCAATACCAGAAACAACCATTGATAGAAAGTTGTATGACTCAAGTGGAAAGCCACCACAGCAATTCCAAAAATCAAAATTATTAATCCAGTAATAAACAAACTGAAACGTTTGCAGATTCTGCTTGAACATCCTTCTTGCATTATTCTTTGAAACCAGGTCTTCTGATTACCAGCTTGAGTAGCTGAGATCATGATGAGTCTCATCTGGTATCAAATGCAGCTCTTTCAGAATAGAAACCAGCAAACACCTTTCAAGATAGATGCCAGAGAACAGCTTTTTAATCTAGTTTTAACAATGGAAATTAAACTCTTATTAATAAATCACAAAATCCTCATTTTAATGGCTGAGGAGATTGAGGCTGAGAAACGTTAACTACTCTGTTCATATTAATCCAACATTAGTATAAGGCAGCAGTTCTCAATAGGTCTGGGGACCCCTGGAGTTCCCCCCAAACCCTTTCAGGGTCCCAAAGGTCAACGATGTGGTCATAAAAATACTAAGACGTTGTTTGTCATTTTTATTCTCACTCTTACGAGTATACCGAGTAAAAAAAGCTCACTCAGATTCCACATTGCAGTTAACCTTTAAGAAATTAGTACTCATCAGATTTTAGTGTTAGAATAGCTGCCGTTATCTGAAAAGGCCACTTCCTTCTCTTGCAGTTGTACATCTGTGTGAAGCTGGGTTCTCGTCATATACTTCAGCAAAACAACATTGTACAACAGATTGGGTACAGAACCAGATGAGAGAATCTAGCTATCTTCTTTCAAGCCACACAATAAAGAGATTTCCAAAAATGTAGAAACAGTGCTATTCTTCTCACTAATTTTTTGGAGGGCAAAATATAATTTTTTCATTTAAAAATGTTATTTATGCTAACATGGAATGGGCTTATCATTATTAAATGAATTAAATATTTGAAAAATTCTTAGTTTTAATTTCTAATATGACAAATATCAATAGAAATAACCTACATAAACAGAAAGAAGCTTTTTGCTGTCCTCAGTGATTTTTAAGAGTGTAAAGGGGTTTTAAGACTAAAACATTTGAGAACTGCTGCTATAAGGTAAAAAACAAAATGTAAAAATTTACCCAATATTCCACCATACAGAAATAACATCATTCCAGACCTCTCTCTCTACATAAATGCAGTTAAAGGTAGATTAAACTGAATAAAAGGACCAAATGGTATCGTATCATATATTTTTTTTTGGTATCATATATTTTTGCTAAAGACTATTCAGTTTTAGTTTTACTTGAATTTAACAGGAAGTATTAAATGGAAGGAATTGCTGACCTTGAGATGCTTTTTCCACAAGGAATATTAGTTTGTAAAAGATATCTCCAAGGATAAGAAAAAAAGATTATGAAAACCAATTTCTTACTACATATCTTAATTTTAGACCATATATTTTGAGACTTCGTGCTTGTGAAAGATGAGAAAGTTAGTTAGCACACCCTTCTATAATTCCTCCATTTGTTTAGTCTTGATTCTGTATTTAATTCAGTGCTTGCATTAGTCCCTTTGCCACAGCTTCACCATTCTGTAATTCTTCTTTTTTATTTATCTCTTTATTTGCATGGTTTCATCGTTCAGTTGCTCCCTAAAAATTTGTGGGCAATATATTATTTGAATTTTTGCATGTTTTAAAAAAATGTCACCATCCTTTATACTCAAAGGGGACCTTTGGGTTAAGTCATTCTTTGCCCCAGAACTTGTAGATACTGCACCACTGTTTTTTGGCTTTGACTGTTACTGTGAAGTCTGAATTCAAGGTTTTCTCCTTTGTATATGTGCTTTTTCTGCCTACATTCCCTTATTACTGAAGTTTTTGTATTGATTACTCCTTATTTTTTTTCTTGGGGCTGAATAAGCCCTTTCATTTCGTATAGTGACACCTTTATTTCAGGAAAGGCTTCTTCTTGTTATAGTTATGAATGTTTTTCTTCTTTTGTCTTCTCTAAAATCATTTTATAGCCACCCCCACCCCCAATTTCATTTTGTGTGATTTCCTTTAGTGCTTCTCAAAAATTAAGCAAGTGTAAGAATCACCTGGAGAGCTGGTACAAGCACAGCTTCTTGCCCCTGCCCTCCAGGTTCTACTTCAGTGGGTGTGGGTGTTGCCTGATCATTTGTATTTCCGACAAACTTCCAGGTTATGTTGGTGATGCAGGTCCACAGACCTCACCTTGACTAGCCCAGTAGTTTCAAATTTTTGGTCTTTGGACCTGTTTACTCTTTTTTTTTTTAAATTGAGGTATAATTGACATATAACACTGTTAATGTTAGTTGCAGGTGTACAAAATAGTGATTTATGTATATTTGCAAAATGATCACCACAGTAAATGTAGATCCATTACCACACATAGTTACAAATTTTTTTCTTGTGAGAATTTATTTTACACTATTAGCAACTTTCAAATATACAATACAGTATTGTAAACTATAGTCGCCATATTGTACATTACATCCCCAGGACTTATTTGTCTTACAGCTGGAAGTTTGTACCTTTTTACCACCTTCACCTGTTTCGCCCACCCTGGACCCCTTTACTCTTTTTTTTAAATTAATTACTTATTATTTTTTGGCTGTATTGGGTCTTTGTTGCTGCACACAGGCTTTCTCTCTAGTTGTGGTGAGCGGGGGCTCCTCTTCGTTGCGGTGTGCGGGCTTCTCATTGCGGTGGCTTCTCTTGTTGTGGAGCACAGGCTCTAGGCGCCCGGGCTTCAGTAGTTGTGGCATGCGGGCTCAGTAGTTGTGGCTCGCTGACTGTAGAGCGCAGGCTCAGTAGTTGTGGCACACGGGCTTAGTGGCTCTGCGGCATGTGGGATCTTCCTGGACCAGGGCTTAAACCCGTGTCTCCTCCATTGGCAGGTGGATTCTTAACCACTGTGCCACCAGGGAATTCCCTGGACCCCTTTACTCTTAAGAATTATTGAGGTCCTTAAAGAGCTTTGTGGGTTTTATCTATTGGTATTCAAACTGAGAAAATTTGGAAATATTTATTAATTCTTTCAAAAGTAACTGTGATGAACTCAGTGCATGTTAACAAATAATATCTTAATGAAAAATAACTTTTCCAAAGCAAACAAAAACATTTACTGAGAAGAGCGGCATTACATTTTTGTAAATCTCTTTAATATGTAGCTTAATGATAGATAGCGTTTGCTTTTTCTCTGTTGCTTGTAACTTGGCATGTAACCTCTGGAAAGCTCCGTTGTACACTTGTGAGATAATAAAAGTGAAAAAGGAAAATAACATTCTTTTAAAAATAGTTTTGAATTTGTGAACCCCGAAAAGCGTTCTGGGGGCTCTCAGGGGTCCCTGGACCAAACTTTGAGAACTTCTGCTTTATGCTAATGCTTGGTTTTTTGTTTTTGTTTTTTTTAAGGAGAATTACTTAAATTGGTTTATAAGAGATTTGATAGTGTGTATCTTAAAAGCCTTTTGTGTTTCAGGTGACTTACTGAGTAACCTGTTGCAGAGTCCTAGTTCAGCCAAACTGTTGAATCAGCCAATCCCCATCCTTGATGTGGAGAGTGAGTATATCTGTTCCCTGGCCTTGGAGTGCCTGGCCCATCTCTTCAGTTGGATTCCTCTGTCTGCCAGCATCACCCCGTCCCTCCTTACCACCATCTTCCACTTTGCACGCTTTGGCTGTGACATCCGGGCCAGAAAGATGGCATCAGTTAACGGCAGCAGCCAGAACTGTGTGTTGGGTCAGGAGCGCGGCCGGCTTGGGGTCCTGGCCATGTCCTGCATCAATGAACTCATGTCCAAGAACTGTGTGCCTATGGAGTTCGAGGAGTACTTACTGCGTATGTTCCAGCAGACTTTCTACCTCCTGCAGAAAATCACCAAGGATAACAATGCCCACACGGTGAAGAGCAGGCTAGAAGAACTCGATGAGAGGTAATGAAAACAGGTGTGGCATCGGCTGTGCCCTGAGAATGGGCCTTGACTGTTTATCACGTTGCGCTGCATAGTGTCTGTAATCCTCTTTGGTTTCAGAATCTGGGGCTCCTGGTGAGGAACGGAGAGGTAGGTGTGTACCAGTAAGTCCAAGCTTAGCTGGAAGGGCTAGGGTGGTTAAGGGAAGCGAGTCGAGTTGGAAAAGTTGTGAATTGTGTGAATTGTGTAGGTTGGTTGTCTTCTTTGCCCGTCCACCTCCTGTCCTCCCTTCCACCCTTGTCCGCCCTCTCCTCACTCTTTGCCTGCAGGTCTGAGGTGGTGCAGGAACTGGGACCGCTGCTCATGCGTAGCCGAGCACAGGAGAGGAGGCCCGTGGAGGTACAGGAGTTACACTTGCCCTTCCTTGCTTGGTGTTGCTTGTTGGTTCTTCCTATTTGACTTTTCTCAAGTGAACGTCGTGCAGTGTATAGGAATGTTGTCACTATTGTGAGTTTTACACCGATGACAAGAAAGGAGAGTTGTTAATGGGGCAGACACCTGAGTTTCTTGGTTACTGTCCTCTTGAATGGCACCTGAAATCACTTAGCCTCGCTTTGTTAAGGACTCTTAGCAGATGGTTCCACAGTATGCTGAGGCATGGTCTCATTTATATTTCCCTTACAGATGATGTCATTTATGTATCTTACAGCTTTCATTAATATGATGCTACTGCTGTGTAAAAACAAAAGGGAAAATTGGAAGCTTATATTAAGGACATTATGTTGACTGTTCAGAGACTTTCAAACAGATAAATTGTATTGAATTAGTAAGTATTTATAGATTGCCTGGCAGCAAAAGTTGTTAGTATTTTCATCAATTTTCCTTGGCTTGTTTTTGTTGTTAAGCTATACAGAGTTAAGCCATTTCTTTTTCTTTAGAGTAAGCAGCAGGATATTAAGTCAGGTACCTAAAGTTAAGACAGTTTTAGTGCTTTCTAAATTTAGCAATTTTAATAAGTTATTCTAAAGTTGAAAAAATTGATACATGAGATTATTTTGGTTTGGTTCATTGTAAACAAGCTTTGTGTGAAATTTTCTTTGTATAATCACAAAAGAACTCATAATCTGATATGGTAATATGTTGGTTTTATTTTTCATTATTTGGTAATAGCTTCCTATTTGAATTCAAAAACATCAGCATTCAGACACACAGCTTATATGTTTATATCCTTTCTAGCTTTTGTTAAGAAAGGCTGTATTTTCATATGTTTAAAAAAATCACAACAGTAACCCAACTGCTTGTACCAACCATCAGATATCAGTTGTTCTGACTTTTACTTGTGGTGTAATGTTTGTTATGGCTTACATTTGGGTGGTATAAAAATGTCATCATGGATGATCTGTGTTCTGATTTTGTTACGTGTAACTTTTGTGCTCTTGGTTTTATATTTTAATCCTATGCTTCCTATTGCCCTGTGAAAGCTGAGAGGTGCCTGGAAGCAGAAAGGTGACATGAACAACACTGTGTGCTTGCTTCCTGGCTCTTGGGTCCCTTACCACTAATTCTAAACAGCTAAGTCCATTCTCAGTTGTTTAGGAGCTGCTTAACCAGGTTTCTTCCTCTCTTCTCCTCTACTGCCTTTTTTTCTAACTTTCTACTGCTCATTAGCACCTGTACCAGAAGGTGGGCAAGGGAAAGAAAATGAGGTGAAATAAAATTGGAGTTTTAGCTACTGAACAGTCTTGCTTGTATTCTTTAAAAAAATTGGGTTGGAGATTCAAATAAAATTGAGATTGTGTGGTATTTGACCCATGACTTCTCCTTATTCTTTAATGGGTGGTAGGGAATTGAGTGCATCTTCCTAAAGAGCAGCAAACTGGTCGATGTCTTTGAATAACCACATAAAAATGTGTAATAGGCTGAGCGAGGAATGAGGAGTTCCTGCTCTTGAGTATTAGTGATTGAAGGCCTCAGAGAAGTTTTTTTGTACTTTCCTATCTCTAAAAACAGTTGATTAGTGCCTTACTGTTTTTCAAGTATTTGACCCCATGATCCTTATCAAACAAATTATTATTATTTTTTTAAGCTGCAAATAAGCTTACCTGTGTGTGGCGGCCACACAGATTGGCTACCCTCAGGGTGCTAGGTCCCAGGAACAATATGGGACGTTTTATTTATGGGCCAGTTTTGCTCTTCTGAGGAGTAGTCTTCTTCCCCTTTATTATCTCATACATCTTTGCTTTAAAAAAAAAAAACGAACACAGCTTTTTGCAGTTAGGAGTTTCAGAATTGCTTTTAACCATCATTCAATATTTGGCTAAGGCCCAGTGTATCTTTTATCTTTTTTAATCTGTCTCTGAAATGTGGTTTATGGAGGTATGCCCATCTCATTTTCTAATCACCTTTTGGTATTTAGGAGCTTAAAATGACAGTTTCTGAAATGTGAGAGTGATGATGTGCTGTGTATTCAATAACAAAAATATCTTATCCTTGCAGCTGTGACCCACACTCTTCTGTGAAATGATATTTGAATACAAATGAATTGGGAATTCACTGTGATGTGAAAAGAAAGAGCACTGGATTGGGAGTAGATGGTAGTCCCATTCTTCTGTGAGCTGGCTGAGTGACCTTGGGCCAGTCACTTTATCTCTCTGGGCTTCATCTCTAAAATGATGCATCAGTAAATTGTCCTTGAGTCTTGTCCAGCTCTAACAGTCCTCCTCCCTTAGATTTGAAATCACTTTTAGAATGGATTGGGACGTGCTATGTTTAATTAGCACCAGGAGCCAGAGGGTGGGGAAAAAACATGAACATTAGGTTGCAAGACTGAATATATCTTACCTGGATGCCATCCCTTTCCTATAGCCTTGTTTTGTTTTTGGGTTTTTAGCACATTCGTTTTAATATTTTGGCCTCCTAGCAAAGAAAACCAGCCCTCCAGACTTGCCACATTGAAATGACAGATCATCTGCCCATGGACCTTTTGAGTACCATTTCCTTTCACTTTAATTGGGTCATAACACTGAGTTAGAAAATATGAGGACGCTAGCTTATAAGATGCCTTACCTAGATAGTGTCTGAGGATTAAAGTTGCTTTTCTGCTATGTTTCAGGTGGTAATGGAATGAAGGGTTGCCTGACCTGTAGGTAATTGTTGCAGGCCTTTATATTTTTAACTGAAAATATATTTGTTATAAATCTGTATAGTTTTGTACTGAAAGAAATTTGGATTGAATTTGAGTTCTAGGGAGGTGGCCGAGTTTCTCATTGTCACCTTTTGTCTTCTTGTCTTCTTTAGCTACATTGAGAAGTTTACTGACTTTCTGCGGCTCTTTGTGAGTGTTCACCTAAGAAGAATCGAGTCCTACTCCCAGTTCCCCGTGGTGGAGTTTTTGACACTTTTGTTCAAGTACACATTTCATCAGGTAAAGCACTGGAACTGCCCATGTCTATCCCTTGCCACTCAAAATGTCTACTTTGTTATTTTCAGGAGAAAGAACTTCTTTATTTTATTTGTCAGACATTTATATAGTGCTTACTATATGAAGATTAACACATTTATCCTTCATAACAACCCTATGAGGTAGGTATTATTATCATCCCCATTTTACAGATAAAGAAACTGAGGCACAAAGATAACTTGCTGAGGGTCATACAGTAAGCGGTGGAGCCAGGATTTGAACCCATAGAGTCTGCTTTTAATCACTGTTAATGTTGAAGAAGCAAAATATAGAAAAAGTCTGAAGTTAGGGCCTTTAGTTCTAGTCTGTAACTGTCACTAAGACTACCCACAAGGACATTGTAAATAGTGAAGTTCTCAAGAGTTCAGTTTTGGTGGATCCAGTTGTTTCCCCCATTCAGTAAACATTTTTTGAGCTCCTGTTGTGTTCCAGGAGTGAGGCCTATAACCCTTGTAAACAAAGTCCTTGCGTTCACTGAATTTACATTCTGATGACTCAATATTTTTTGTTTCTATATATATTTTAGCAGCTTTATTGAGATAACATTTACTTACTGTGCAATTCACCCATTGTAATTGTACAATTCAGTGATGTTTGGTAGATTTATAGACTTGTGCAGCCATCATCAGAGTCCA
The DNA here is from genome assembly GCF_005190385.1 of Monodon monoceros. Classification (NCBI taxonomy): domain Eukaryota; kingdom Metazoa; phylum Chordata; class Mammalia; order Artiodactyla; family Monodontidae; genus Monodon; species Monodon monoceros. The sequence continues at coordinate 69,770,278 of NW_021703769.1, read as the reverse complement.
GTTTTAAACATTTCTGTCATGGCCTATCACTTGTGCCCATTTGTGTATCTTTTTAAAATAAGCTTTTTGGGGAGCTCCCTGGTGGCCTAGTAGTTAGGATTTGGGGCTTTCACTGGTGTGGTCCGGGCTCAATCCCTGGTCGAGGAACTGAGATCCCCCAAGCATTGCAGTGCAGCCCCCCCCACTCTCCCCAAAAAAGCTTTTTGTTGAACTATCACACACGTATGGAAAAGCACATAAATCATACATGTATAGCTTCGTGAGTTTTCCCAAAACGAACAAGACATGTGACCACCAAAGTCAAGAAGTAGAACATTACCAGCACCCCCAGAAATCCCCTCATGTCCTTCATCACTCCCCTCCACATCCTCCCCAGAAGTAACCCCAGACCTGACTTTAATATCCCAGATGAGTTGTGTCTGTTTTAGAACTTCTCTAAATGGAAGCGTACAATGTAGATTTGTTTTGTCTGACTTTTTTCATTCAACATTATGTTTGTGAGCTTCATCTGTGTTGTGTGTGGCAGTAGTTTGTTCTCATTGTTTTATAGGAAGTCATTAGAAAAGCCACTCCACTGCTGATTTGGGCCACTTCCAGTTTTTGGTGGTCATGAATCATGTTGCAGTGAATATTCTTGTGCCTGCCTTTTGATGTACATATGTAGCTCTTTCTTTGTATGTTGGTATATTACCAGGAATGAAACTGCTGGGTCAGTGAGGGCATCTGATTTTACAAGCAGTCTTTTTTGGTTGTTTCAGTCACTGATGTTGTAACTTAATGAGGCTAGAGGAGAGGTAAGGGTGGAGGCTGGGAGGGGTGTGTGTATGTAAAAGGGGATTTGGAAGGGTGCGGATGGAGGAGGAGGATCAAAGGTTAAAGAAGTGACACGATGTCTGATAGAGGGGCCTGTGAGTGCAGAGCAAGAAGGAAGCACGCTGATCTCACTAGGCCTAAGAAGGGATAGAAGAGGTGATGAGATATAGGAGGGTGAGGATGTAGGAGAGAAGCATCAGAAGTGGGAGAGATTTGAGATGGATCTGGAGAAATCTTAAAGGGGACCAGGAAAAAAGGAAGGATTTGATAGATACCTTTGAATAAGTGCAGCAGAAACGAACGAGAGATAAGGAGCCAGTGCTGGGGGCAGAAGGAAGGGTTTGTTTGGAAAACGGAATGAACCGTCTTCCGATTTTGCTCCCTGTGTAAAATGGGACCTTTTTAGTATACGTGGTGTAGAAGAAAGCTAAAAAGTGCTTTGAAGTATGCATGTCTGATGCTTCCTTCTTTGGATGTGGACCCAAAAGTTCTGTGTTTGAGCTCTGTTTATTTCTGTTAGGTCTCTGTCCTTGGATAAGTCTTTTAAATTTCCTAGGGAGATAGACTGCAGTGGGCATCTTTCGGGTCTTTCCATATTCATCTTCTATGATTCTTTACTAGAATCCTACGGGTTCATTTTCCATTGAACCGAGAGTGGTGGTTTTATATATTTATATATGTTTTAATTACATACTGGGAGAAGAGATAGATTGGTCATGAGGCAAACAGCAAGCTTCTGTCTTCTTCCCTCACCAGTGGGTCACTGTCAGCTGAGCTCCCTGTGTTCTGCTGGCCTCCTGTGTGAGGACTTGCATTTCTGGGTGCAGACTCTGGGCTGTGTGGGTTGGTGGCCTCGAGGTGCAGGCAGAAGCCGATTCTGAGCACTGGCCAGAGGGGCAGGAACCTGGAAGGGGCTCTGGGGGAAGCTGCCGTTTGCTGGAGAGGCAGGGAGGGAGAAAGCTGGCAGGGCACACTCTAGGCCCAGGAGCTGGTAGTAAAAGATTTCTTTAGGATAGGGTTTAAGAATAAGAAATTAAATTGCTCTCAAGAGAGAGCTTTAAGTTCTCATCTGTTCATTAACAGCATGTTCTTCCTTTATCATAGCTAAGTTCTCTGTAAAGTGGGAAAATGTGTCTTTTCTCTTGTTTAGAGGGTTATTCTCAGTGTACTTTGCCTTTTGTTCCTACAATTCATGGAAATATTAGTCCTGGTCAACATTTTTTTTTAAAATTTATTTATTTAATCTTTGGGTCTGTTAGGTCTTTGTTGCTGCGCGTGGGCTTTCTCTGGTTGCGGTGAATGGGGGCTACTCTTCATTGCGGTGCACAGGCTTCTCATTGCAGTGGCTTTTCTTGTTGAGGACCGCGGGCTCCAGGCACGTGGGCTTCAGTAGTTGTGGCCCGCGGGCTCTAGAGCACAGGCTCGGTAGTTGTGGCGCATGAGCTTAGTTGCTCCGCGGCATGTGGGATCTTCCCGGACCAGGGCTCGAACCCGTGTCCCCTGCATTGGTAGGCGGATTCTTAACCACTGCGCCACAAGGGAAGTCCCTGGTCAACATATTTTTAAAGAATAGTAATAAGGTGTAGATGGTGGTAGTATCTTCCTGTAACCATTTCCTCTCTTCTGTTTATTTTCCTGCATTTTTTCTTTCACCTAAGTGTCCTGCCACAGTCCCTCCAGCCACTAGTGCTCACCAGGTGTTTGCCTCCACCATTGCTGAGCCCCTGAGGTGTCTGTATAAACATATGGTTTCTGTCTTCCTGCTCCTTCTCTTGCTGTATCATTACCAATTCCTTCTTGGTCTTGCAGTTTCCATTTTGCCCCTTCTTCTTAAAACATGCCTGAGATAGTATGGCATAGGGGGAAGGGTCTGGACTGGGGGAGTCTTACAATCCACAGTCTAGTTCTGTTTTTGTTCTTTATCTTGTCACCTTGGGCAGATGACTTGACTTCTGGTTTCTCTATCTGTGAAATGGGAGGAAGAAAGACATCTCTCCGCTTTCCAGGACTGTTGTGAAGATCAAATAGACCTATGCAAATCAAAACAAACCACTTGGAGAGAAGAGTAGTATCATTAGTTTTTTAAAGGAACTTGCCAGGATCTTTAGTGACTAACCAGCCCTGGAATCTGAAAAGTAAAAATCTGAGTATGGGTACATTTTAAAAATGGGTCCATGAGGGCTCTGCAAAGTTGTATGACTCCAAAAGTGCAGTCAGCGTATTGCCTTTATGACCTTAGCAATCTGTGCCCAGAGCAATTGTCAAAGGCAAGACTGTGGGCAGTGCATAAGGCCTCACAGTGGGGCCTGTAGAGATGGATGTGAATGGTAGTGTTTCAGGTCCTACAGAGGGTGTATTTGCCCAACTTTTTTTCCAGCCTTGAGCCACACAGTAAATCCTCAATTCAAACGCATGAGAAAGACATGTATAATTGTGAACTACTTTGACATAGCCATAACACTTGGATTTATATGGTGGCTTTTCTCAAAAGCACCTCCACGTGCATCGATCAGTTATATTTTTTGGTGAGGGATCTGGTAGGTATTTATTTTCAAAGCAAGGAAGGGCGGCTGGGTGACCTCCTTACTGGAAGCACAGCAAGCCAAAGCCAGGACAAGACTACATCTCCTGGCTGCAAGTCAAGTGCCTGTCCACAAGCTACCCATATTATTTCCACACGGCTTATTGTTTTTTCTGCTTATTCTTCTGGTTCATTTCGTGTTCTGAGGATGGCCCTGCCAGTGGTCCTGATTGAGCTGTAGCAGTCCAGTTCCAGAGCTGCCCTGTGGCTTGTGAGTGGGGTCTGCCACATTTTTTAAGTTTACAGTTTTTCTGTCTCAGACTCAGCCTGGGTACACCACCACCGTCATTGGTAGTAATCTCTTGGACAGATTCCATACATGCCCTTGTAAACTTCTGGATTTCTTTGGCCCAGAGATGGAAGGAAACTGACTCAAGAAGATGATGGTATTATTTCTTTCCATATCTGATCCTGCCATCAAATATGTGGTTCAATGAAGTAATCACAAGTAAAGCCAAAGAGTTCTTGTAGGTAGCAAGAATTTGAGTGGATATATAAGGGATTGGGGGGCCACAGATGAAACTGAATATGTGTGAGAAGGACTAGATGTTGGAGAATATAGTGCTTGGATTTTGCATGAAATAGAATCTCAAGGCTCTTGAGAAAGTTGATCAGTGCAGTGGTCCAGGCACTAGGACCCTACAAAGACTTGCTCTTTTCTCCTTGCTTTGTCCTTATCGACACCTGGTAAGAGGTTGCTATTAGCCTGTTTGACACATCTACTTTGCAGGTGAGCTAAAGCCTGTAGGTCAGTCTCAACGAGCTCATTTTCAATCTGTTATGTAGGAAGACTGCAGATGTTACTTTCCTAATGTTCAAATGTGTAAACTTGTCACTTTGGAGCCACTGAAACTTAGTTTTGGTTTTGTAATAGTATGTAGTGGAAAGAGCATTGGCTGGGGTTAAATGGACCTGTTCCTACCCCTGACCTTGAACATATCTCTGGATCTCAGTTTCTTTTTCTCTAAAACAGATTTGAATTGGATGATCTGTAAGAGCTGTCCGCATCACAGCCTCAGACTTTAAAACAGGTGTTCGCTCGGCTTATTTTGTAAATTGGTTTGCCCTGCATAGTACAGTATCTCCTTAATGATGTGTTCCATGGTACCCTTGTCTTGTTAGGTGCAACAGGGCCCAATCGTGAAGACCGAATAAAAGACACCAATTGTGGTTACCAAGAAGCCGAGGGAACCTAGGCTTATGGTTGTAGCATTCTGGTGTATGTAAACACTGGTGGGTGTGTTTCTAAGGAGTAGTTGCATTAAGTAATTTCATTGTCTGGATTTCTTTTGCACCATAGCCTACTCATGAAGGTTACTTCTCTTGTTTGGATATCTGGACGCTCTTTTTGGACTATCTGACAAGTAAAATTAAAAGCCGTCTGGGAGACAAGGAAGCAGTTCTCAACAGGTAAACCGCAGAAACATTTATAAGTAGAAATAAACATTTTTGTCAGTTTTTCTTGTGGCCTAAAGAGGCAGCCATGCAGTCAGACCTCTTTAGTGAAACTGAGTCATGTAAGCTGTTTAGGTAGTAAAGCCATTGAGCATTTTCTTCTTTCTTCCCCTTAAATATCTCATTTTTAAAAAATACATTTTTCTGGTTAAAAAAGTAATATGTATTGTTAATTTTTTAGGTATGATAATGTTTTTGTGGTCCCCATCCTCCGCCATGGCCCTTATTTTAGAGATACAACCTGAAGTATTTATTGGATAAAATGATATGATATATGGGATTTGCTTTAAAATAATTCCCTGGGGGGCTTCCCTGGTGGCGCAGTGGTTGAGAGTCCACCTGCTGATGCAGGGGACACGGGTTCGTGCCCCGGTCCGGGAAGATCCCACATGCTGCAGAGCAGCTGGGCCCGTGAGCCATGGCCGCTGAGCCTGCGCGTCTGGAGCCTGTGCTCCGCAACGGCAGAGGCCACAACAGTAAGAGGCCCACGTACCGCAAAAAAAAAAAAAAAAAAAAAATCCCTGGGGATAGAGGGGGACGTGGGTTGGCCATGTGTTGATAATTGGTGTTGAACTTAATTGATAGGAACTTGGGGTTCATTATAGCCTCACTCCTTTTGTATGTGCTTGAAAATTTCCCAAATAAAGTAATAAATACTTGTCAGGAAAAAAATATTTATTTTAAAAACTAGCAAAGATAGAAAAATATAAAGAAAAGTTATCAATAATCCCGCAATCCAGAGATAGTCATTTTTGTACTTCTAATTTTATTTTAAAAAACAGAAAATGGGGAAATGTTTTTTTCCCCACGTTTCTCAAGCCCATTTTTTTCTTGTTTGCAGGCAGAAAGTATGGTTCCTGTACACTGTGGTCGTTATATATCTAATTATTTGAAGCTAATATATCTAGAATGCTCAGCACATTACAGATGCTCAGTAAATAGTATTAGTGGTTGATGGTGGAGATAGTGAACGCCCCTCCCCCAGAAATGTGCCAAATGGAGGTGGTGAGGAGACCCCCCAACTGGGGAGAGTTGGACTGAGCCTCTAAAACCCTTTCCATTGCTGAGGTTTTATGCGTTTTTAAAATTCGAAACAGTATTTGCATTCCAAGTTTAGCATTTGCACTTTCATTCCCAAAACTATTTTTGTGATTGCAAAATAGCTTCCAGCTTGTTATGGTGTCAGGTCACACGTGGTTATGGGTAGTTTATTTGTGTGTCAGAAACCTTCTTACACAACAGTGGATCCTGTTTTTGGTGAATTTGCCAACTGTGAGTAATTGTGTTGTTGAATGAGATTGTTCAAAGAAAAGACACTTCCGCCAAATTCTCTTTCTTGTATGCTGAGCAGTTGCATCCTTTGGTTCTGGGACTGTGCCTGATTTTGCTATATTTAAGTGGTAGATACTCTTTCACGTATCTCAGGCTTGTTGGAAGAATAAACTGAGGACATGATTAATATGAAAATGCTTTTTAAAGCACAGTACAAATGTGCTTTAGGTGTGGAGAATATGGTTCCATTGAGAAAATACATACTTGTGCAGACTGTTGCACCAATAGAAGGAGCAGTGGTGCAGTTTAAATTTCTTTTCTGCTTCATGGCAGCAGTGTTACTTTTGGTCAAGTTATATGGTAATCACATTTCCTCTTGCAAAATGAGCATACTAATACTGATACCTCTTTTGCAGAATGGCTAGGATTCAAGGAAATTGTATATAAAATACCTGGCACACTATCGATCACGTATTAGGCACTCAATAAATGGACATAGTAATGACTACACAGTAATAATAAGTAATAGAAGATGTTGCTGTTACTTGACTGAGGTGGTGACTGTGGAGTTAAATGACAGGGTCCCTGGATAGCAGACTTTCAGCCCACTTGCAGATGTTGTCTTGCCTGCCTAGGCATCTGTCATCTCTTGTCACAGTTGTCAGTGGTTCTTGCTGACCACCTTAAACACTAGGGGTGGGATGATTTGGGAAATTGGGATTGACATATATACACTATTGATACTGTGTATAAAATAGATAACTAATGAGAACCTACTGTGTAGCACAAGGAATTCTACTCAGTGCTCTGTGGTGACCTAAATGAGAAGGAAATCCTTAAAAGAGGGGATATATGTATATGTATACATATATACAGCTGATTCACTTTGCTGTACAGTATAAACTAACACAATATTGTAAAGCAACTGTACTCCAATTTAAAAAAAAAGCACTAGGGATTTTTCTCATTGATCATTTGATTATTATCCTAAATAAGGCTTTCTAATTTTTCATGACTTTTTTTTTTTAAACATACATGTATAACACTTTTATGCCTTTAAAAAACAAAAAAACCCCCAAACCTTCGAAGCTTGTCTGTGGTTTATGCTGTTAAATGGTAACCATCTTCTGGGGAACTGCTTGTCAGTCAGACACCCTCTAGTGGTCTAAGGTAGTAGACTACAAAGAAGGATGTAGTCTGCTGAGGTGTGCAAACAAAATAGTTGAACTTTAACTTAACATGTTTTTCCTTTCACCTCTTATGCTTACACAAGTGTGCACTGAAAAAAATTTATTTATTTATTAAAATTATTTATTTTTAAAATAAATTTATTTATTTAGTTTTGGCTGCGTTGGGTCTTCGTTGCTGCGTGTGGGCTTTCTCTAGTTGCGGCGAGCTGGGGCTCCTCTTTGTTGTGGTGCGTGGGCTTCTCATTGCGGTGGCTTCTCTTTGTTGCGGAGCATGGGCTCTAGGCATGTGGGCTTCAGTAGTTGCAGCACGTGGGCTCAGTAGTTGTGGCTCGCAGGCTCTAGAGTACAGGCTCAGTAGTTGTGGCGCATGGGCTCAGTTGCTCTGCGGCATGTGGAATCTTCCCGGCCCAGGGCTCCAACCCGTGTCCCCTGCATTGGCAGGCGGATTCTTAACCACTGCGCCACCAGGGAAGCCCTGAAAAAATTTTAAATGAAAGTTAAACCACTGCTCTGGGTTATATTAGAGATCCCAATATATTAGGGATACACTGTTTTGCAGAAGCAACTGATAAAGAGCACTGGCTACAGATAATTACCACATTCATTTTAATGAAGAGCATGTAAATGCAATCAAATGTTTTTCAGCTGAGAAAATGTATCTGAAAGAAGTTGGGGGACTTTTGTGGCTTGAGCCAGAATTTCAGAAGCAACTGATCTTGCAGGAAGTAGTCAAGAATGTTTTCTTGGTATCTTAAATGTAAAACGTAGGTGTGGTTAAGTCACAGAGACAGCATTCAGTTCCTGTCCCTTGTGGTTTAAAGGTTTTGTATCATTCATCACAACAAAGTTGATAGGCATTGTAGGCTATGAATTTAGAAGCACAAATGTACATGGATTTATTTTTGGTCCTAGGAGCTTGGAAATTGGAGCTCTGCATGTTCCTTGTTCAGTGAGGATCCTCAAGTGTTTCTTGGTCAGAACTGGTGGGGACTTAGAGAACTTGTGTCCCAGTGTTAATGGAATAAATGTTCTGTAACATACCCAGCTGAACAAAATTGCTAATGGGGTTTACTGTTCAGGTTTGCCATTTTGAATCTGTGGTGTGGGAAGACCTAAATTTCAGTCTCCTTTTCTCCTCTTTGTACTTTGGGAATGGTTGTTCCTACTTTACAAGTTGTTGAGCAAATTAAATGAACCAGTGTGTGTAAAGTACCTTGGCTGACCGTAGGTGTTCAGTAAATAAGTATTGGTTCTCGTCCCTTTTCTCTCTCTCTCACTCCCTTCTCTCTATGCTTGTCAAGGTGAAGGGAGACACCTGTGTAGAAACTTATTTTTACAGGAAGATGAGGAAACCTGAAGTGAGTTAAGCAACTTGAAGTTACTGAGTCATGTCCTGTGAACCCCTTTGTCATGAAAGTACTGGCAAGTGCTGGCCATACACCTGCCAGGGATTCTGGGTGACTTTCAATTGGACTATAAACAAATGTGGGTAAGCGTGAGAAAAATTGCTGCCCTTTTTTTCTGAGTGGGTTTTTCTGCTAAATAGAGAGGAAGTGCCATTGTGACACATGGCATTTTGATACAGTTAATAGAAGGTATTAACTAGGGTTGTACCAGGGCTTCAGTAGCTTTCTAGCTCTTGCTACGAGAAATTCATGCTGTTGACTGCCCCAGAGAGCAAGGGAATGGAATCTTAGTTATTTCATTGAGTTGAAAAAGCTATCCAGGACTATGCTTCAGTGCTTCATAGTTATCTGACTTGTAGTTTTGTTTATTTATTCCCTGTGTGTTTATTCATTTGTTCTCTTGTTCTTTCATTCATCATATGTTTACAAACACCTACTATGTAGTCACCTTAACGTGTATAATTTTATTTAACTCTCAGAAGAAGTTGAGGTACTTTTGGAATCACATTTGTGGCTTGAGCTACCCAGGTCTATAGGTGTATTTACATTGTATATTTAACCATGTAATGCTATAAGTTTCTCTCTGAGCACTGCTTTAGCTTTATCAAATTTTAATATGTTTCATTTTCCTTTCCATTCAATTTAAAATATTTTGTAATTTCTCTTGAGTTCCTCTTTGTTGTTTGTTTAATTTCCAAATATTTGGGGATTTTCCATATGTCTTCTCATTATTGTTTTCTAGTTGATTATGATCTGCAAACACATTTTGGGTGATTTCAGTTCTTTTCAATTTGTTAAGGTTTGTTTTATGATCTAGTCTTCTTGGTGATTGTTCATTGTGCACTTGAAAAGAGTGTGCATTCTGCTGTTGTTGGGTGGAGTGTTCTAGATATGTCAGTTAGGTCAGGTTGGTTGATGGTGTTCTATATGTTGTCTTTATCCGGTTTGTTCTATCAGTTACTGAGAGAGAGGTGAATTCTCCCAGGTGTAATTGTGGATTTGTCTACATCTCCTTTCAGTTCTATCAGTTTTTGCTTCATTTATTTTGAGACTCTGTTGTTTCACACAAGTTTAGTTTTCCTCTTCAATGTATCTGTTGAGTGTTTGACTATATCTCTTTATGTGAGTTTTTTAAGTGGTTGCTCTGTATATTAAAATACATATACGGGCTTCCCTGGTGGCGCAGTGGTTGAGAGTCCGCCTGCCGATGCAGGGGACACAGGTTCGTGCCCTGGTCTGGGAAGATCCCACATGCCGTGGAGTGGCTGGGCCCGTGAGCCATGGCTGCTGGGCCTGCACGCCCGGAGCCTGTGCTCCGCAACGGGAGAGGCCACAACAGTGAAAGGCCCACGTACCACAAAAAAAAAAAAAAAAAAAAAAAAAAAAATATATATATATATATATATATATATATATATATATATATATATTTAATTTTTCAAGTTAACATACTACCACTTCACGTGTGATATAGGAACCTCATCACCATATAGATCTTTTTGTCCTCCCTTCTTTGTATTGAGGTTGCCATATATTTTACATCTTGTACATTGAAAACCCCATCAGACAGTGTTCTGTTTTTGCTTTCATCCAACATTCATATTTTAAAGATCTTAAACGATAAACAGTCTGTTGTATTTACCAAGAGATTTGTCAGTTCTCTTGCTTTCCCTTCATTCTTGAAGTTCCAGGTTTCTTTTTCATTATCCTTTATCTTCTATTTTAATCAGCTCGGGGTGCCATAACAAAATACCACTGACTGGGTGGCTTAAACAACAGAAATTAATTTTCTCATACTTCTGGAGACTGGAAGTCATGGATCAGGGTGCTGGCAGATTTGGTTTCTGGTGAGGGCTCTCCCTGGCTTGCAGACGCTGCCTTCCCTCTGTGACCTCACATGGCCTCTGTTCTGTGCATGAACAGGGAGTGGGGAGAGTGAGCACGCTCGCTCCTACTTCCTCATGTCTCCTCCTCTTCATATAAGTGGATTAAGGCCCGCCCCACCCTTATGATCTCACTTAACTTTTATTAACTTTTATAGGCCTTGTCTCCAGTACAGTCACACTGAGAGTTAGGGCTTCAGCGTATGAGTTTATTTATTTAAATAAATTGGGTCTTCGTAGCATTGGGTCTTCGTTGCTGCACACAGGCTTTGTCTAGTTGCGGCGAGCGTGGGCTACTCTTCGTTGCAGTGTGCGGGCTTCTCATTGCGGTGGCTTCTCTTGTTGTGGAGTGTGGGCTCTAGGTGTGCAAGCTTCAGTAGTTGCAGCACACAGGCTCAGTAGTTGTGGCACACGGACTTTTAGTTGCTCCAGGGCATGTGGGATCTTTCTGGACCAGCAACTGAACCCATGTCCTCTGCATTGGCAGGCAGATTCTTAACTGCTGTGCCACCAGGGAAGTCCCTCAACATAGGAATTTTGAGTGGACACAGTTCAGTCCAAAACACCTTCCAGCTGATAGAACCTCATGGAGGATGGTTATAATAGCTGCTTTAAAAATCTTCGATAATTCAACATCTGTGTCATCTGTGATAATCTTGATTTTCTTTCCCTTGACAAATGTTCAGTGTCTCCTTTTTTTTGGTATGTCAGTTAATATTTTGTTGTTTGTTTGTTTGTTTTTTTTTAGGCCGCACCGTGCGGCATGCAGGATCTTAGTTCCCCGACCAGGGATTGAATCCGTGCCCCCTGCACTGGGAGCTTGGAGTCTTAACCACTGGACTGCCAGGGAAGTCCCTGTCAGTTAATATTTGGATCCCTTTACCTGTTTTTCTACCAGCCTTAGGCATGGCTTCCATCTCCACAGTCACCTTACAGTCAAAGATGGATGCTGAATCTAGACATCACACCTATGATTCAGGCAGCAGGAATAAGAGGGAGAGGTTAGACAAAAGAAGCTTTCCCAGAGGTCCCACCAGATGACTTCTTTCCATGTCCTTGACCACTGAGACAACACAGATGATAACTGTGGGAAGCAGCTCCACCACTAGGGCTAGCGGTACAAAGGAAAGAGGTGTTGGTGTCATTAAAATGTCAAATATCAGAGGGACGGCCCCCATGCTGCTAGAGCTCAGATCTCTGAGGAGAGGGTATCACCCAACTGCCACAGGAGCTCAGAGCAGAGGACCCAGGGAGCTGGGACTTAATCCTTTGAGGAGAAGATGTAACCTGGCTGCTGCTAGCACCTCTGAGAGTTCGTGATGGGGCTGGTTTGGGGAATGTGGAAGCTGGAACCAATTATTACTGCCAGGTGACCATTGTTGGGGTGACACTGGCCAGGACAGCAAGCCCACAGGAAGAATGGGGTCCCTTTGCCCCTCCTTCTGCCTTCCAGTTTTCCTCCAGTGCCCCTTTTGACAGAGCCTAACAGGCAGAGGAGAAATGTGCGTTGTGTAGTCTTGAGTCCCAGCATCACAAAACGTGGAGAGTGGACTGGCACTGAGAGCTGAATAACCAGCGTGGCTGGTTTGCCTTGTGAGTAAGACGAGGTCTGAGCTTCTTGTAGAAACATTTCAGGACAGGCAAGCATTCAGGCTACTTGATTTGTTCTTGAAAATTAGTGGTTTGTTGGCCCTTGTGGTAGCAACTGTCACATAGAACTATGGTGTCTTCTGAGTTAGGTTCTTATCGCATGTGGGAAATATCCAAGCCTAGGGCTCCACATGTTTCTTTGAGAAATTATTCTTAGACATAGATCAAAGGGTCATTGTTCCCTTAGGCTTTTTCCATCTCTCCTTTTAGGTTTTAAGTGTTCTTACAAATTGACTAGAATTGAGGTTTTCTGGAGTGGGTGGAGCAGGCTCCAAGCCTGTTGGTGGTTTATGTGTAGAGAGAAGAACATGACATGTTGAGTTAGGGAGCTCTGGGTTCAAACCAGCTAGCTTTGTGACCTTGGGCAGTTTATTTAGCTTCTGTTAATTGTAGTTTCCTCATCAGAAAAGTACCGATAATACCACCTACCTGTCACAGTTGTTAAAAGGACTGAATCATTGAATTAATAGATATTTATATATAGTACTTACAATTCTCAGGGCAACCACTGAGAAAAAAACTTTAAAAATATTTGGTAAAAGAAATGGCAAGGGAATTAAAATAGCACACTAGAAAATATCTATTTAACACAAAAGGAGGCAGTATTGGAGGAATTGAGGAAGAAAAGATATAGAGAAAACAAATGGCAGAATGGCAGAAGTAAGTCCTTCTTTATTGGTAATTACATTAAATGTAAAGGATTAACTTCTCCAGTTAAAAAGCAAAGATTGGCAAAATGGATTAAAAAACATGATCCAACAACTACATGTTGTTCAAGACACTCACTTGAATTTTAGACACAAATAGGTTTAAAGTAAAAAGATAGAAAAAGATATTCCATGCAAACAATAACCAAAAGAGAGCAAGGGTAGCTATACTAATATCAGACAAAACAGACTTTAAGACAAAAATTGCTACCTGAGGCAGAGAAGGACATTATATAATGATAAAAGGTTCAATCCATCAAGAAGGTTCAATCCAGTATGTTCTGTGCCTGGAACATAGTTAAATAAATAAACAAACACCCCTGCTACTGTTCCACTCTCACATAGCACTTGCAAAACCATAAACTAAGTTTAGTTTAGATGCTTCTTGTGTATGGTGATCCAACACAGACACCATTCCCTTCACAGTACAGGAGGCTTTTTTGAAATCCTAGGCTAAAAGCCTCCTTTCGTCTGATGTTGAATTTCTCCCTGCCACATAGGTACGAAGACGCCCTAGTCCTCTTGCTCACGGAGGTGTTGAATCGAATCCAGTTCAGATACAACCAGGCCCAGTTGGAGGAGTTGGATGACGAGACACTGGATGATGATGTAAGCAGCACATCCTAATTGACCTTATTCATTGTCATGCTGTGGTATGAATCGAAATGGAGCCTTGGAACCCGTGGCCTTTTGCTCTGGAGATTATTTTTAAGCCAGAGTGGTCTTATGGTTTGAGTTATGCATTTGAAATTTGTATCTGACTGGTCTCTTTGGGTTCATTAACTGTAAAAAAAAGTTTTACGGGCATTTACCTCTATGGACTAGAGAGGTAAGTAGAGAAAACCATATGTACAGTGAAAAGTGGTTTAGTAAGAACTCTGCATCTACCTCCTGTTTCCCCTGCCTTGCACCCACACTCTAGGCAACAGATAAAAGCTAGCTGGATGCTGGTGGAAATAGTTAAAGAGATACTTAAATGATAAGGCTAGAATGAAAGGATGTCTCTTTTGACTATATATATTTTGTAAACTGATATCTCTTAAAATCAATCTTGAATTTAATAATGCTGGTGTGCCCAACGTTTGTAAGGAAAATGTCTTTAAGGACACAACTCCAGTGTTCCTTTTTCTTAAGCACCATGCATTTAAAAAATTTCAGGTCGCTGGTATGACTCTCAAAATAACAGCCACTGTGGTGTGGTCAAGACCTCGAGGGAAGCCATATTTGGGTTCAAAATAGCCTTGTACTTGGAATCAGATGGCCTGGATTTGAATCTCTGCAACCCTGGGTGGGAAAGGGGTAGAGGTCTGGTCGCTGAATTTCTCTAAGCTTTAATTTCCTCATCTCCCAAAAGTGGAAGGATATATCTGAACTGACCTGTGTTGACAGTTAACATGTGAGGGTAGCACGTGTGGATGTACTGACCACGTGCCTGGTGGATAGTAGAGGCTTGGTGACTTTTAGCTTCACTTCCCGTTACCTGTTTGATATAGGCCAGTGCATCTCATATTTTAGCCTGGATAAGAATTACTGGGACGGCTTGTTAAATAGACTTTGATTCAGGAGGTCTGGGGTGGGGGCACAGAGTTTGCATTTCTGACAAACCACCAGGAGATGCTGATGCTGCCTGTCTGAGGACCATACTTTGCCTGGCACTGGTGTGGTTGGTTATACTTATATGTGCTTAGTAACGGGCTGTCTCAGAAGGTAATGAACCAATTCCTATAGCTGGGATGACGTAAAGGGGACTTGAGCATTTCACAGGTGGCTTTTTAAAAATATCTTATCCCTATGACAATAGGGAGAAAAGTAGGTCATTCTATGTGGATCATTTGCTTTTTGAGGAAATAGCTTCTTGAGAAATTAATTCATTGGATTAAAAAAATTTCTTTAGCTTAGCTTTTTTAAAATACCAAATAACCTGGTTCCATCATTTGCTATTTCTTCACATATTTATGTCTGATAGTGGACTTGAGGTTGAGGACAGGTTGGCAGGGAAGATGACGAGACTCTGCCTGTCTGGGAGAGCTGATCCTTCTGTGTTTGCCCCGCAGCAGCAGACAGAGTGGCAGCGGTACTTACGCCAGAGCTTGGAGGTAGTGGCCAAAGTGATGGAGCTCCTTCCCACACACGCCTTCTCAACACTGGTAACTCACCACTTGGAGGGGAACGAAGAGCCTAATTATTTCCCTGCATATAGCACGAGTAGTAAGGCTTTTTTGCTCACCAGTATTATAAAGTGTATATATTTTAAACAATAATAATTACCATAACTGACCCTCAAATTTAAAAATGTTAACATTTCCCCCAGATATTTTAAAATCAACATTTGGAAGCTCTGTTTTTCTTTCCTAAACTCTTGGGTGTAATATGAATTTTACTAATGCTTTCATCAGTAGCTCAGAAGTGGCTAAGCCAAGTGGAAGATATATTTATAAAAATTACATCGTTGAAAAGTTAGCCTTTGTAAAGCTCACTCTTGACAAATTATTTGCTGGGTACTCTCTGCCTGTGTTTATGTGCTAGGATCCTTAGTCATAAGGACTGATTTTATTTACTAAGTGGTGTTTGTTATTTGAGGAGATTTCATTAAGTCCATCTCTCCTCTAGAGGCAAGATAATTTATTAGGGTCAGCTTTGCATTGCACAGCCCAGCTATATATCTTGTATTCTCTTATGGAGAGTGCCATCTGCCTTTCTTTGGGACCTGTCGTATTAACGTTTTAATTTTATCTTAATGGTGAGTTAGCAGCTTTAGAAAGAAAAGGTAGAGCTCTGGTTATGAAGGTCCTGTCTGCTAAATGAGTAAGGCAAACTGACTCCAAATAATTTGGCTGTCTTTTCACTCTGCCATGCACTTTAATAAGGCATATCTGCTATTTCTTTCAAAGGCAGGGTTTTCCTTGGACTTGAACGGAGGTGGGCCCTGTCTCAGAGCTCTAGAAGGTGTAGATCATTTGGGGGCTTGATGTCCTCTTTTAAGAACATAATAGTCATAATAATCATACCCAGCATCCAGTGCTTTGTTTAGAAAAAGTATCAAACTGGGGCCTCCCTGGTGGCACAGTGGTTAAGAGTCCGCCTCCTGATGCAGGGGACGCGGGTTCGTGCCCCGGTCCGGGAAGATCCCACATGCCGTGGAGCGGCTGGGCCCGTGGGCCATGGCCGCTGGGCCTGCGTGTCCGGAGCCTGTGCTCCGCAATGGGAGAGGCCACAACAGTGAGGGCCCGCATACTGCAAAAAATAAAAAAAATAAAAAATAGAAAAAATATAAAACTGGTGTGTTATTTTCTTTCTTATTCCAAATATTAACTGGTGGTTTCAATTGTAGAAATTGCCAGGGGTGGGAGGTGCTGAAGGGTGCCACCTCTTCTTGGCTGCATATAAAGCTTCCCAGAGAAAAGGTTTTTATCCTGTTCCTCCCCACCATAGGTACTTCTTTCATTGTTGAAATGCTGTTACAATTTGCATTTATGCTGTGGTTTTTTGGTTTTTTAGTTTTTAAATCTTTGTTTCTTTGTTTTCAGTTTCCAGTTCTTCAGGACAATTTAGAAGTTTATCTGGGGTTACAGCAGTTTATAGTTACTTCAGCATCAGGTAAACTGGCTTTTATTTTCTAATTTAATGTTCAGAAAAAATTGGACTGATATTTAATTACTGCCTTCTGTGTTGTCAGAACATGCTTTCTCCACTGCCCCCTCCCTACTGCTCCCTCTCTCTCCATTTCTAAACAGGGAAAATTAAAAAAAACACACACACAAAAAGTCATGATTAAAAAGGAGCTTTGGGGGAGGTAAGAGATGAGGCTGTGACCGCATATTCCAAAGAGGCATCTCAGTGAGAGAAAGGAAGCTGGTTTGGAGCAAAGAGGTAGGACTTTTGAAAAACCCTAGTGATTAGAATATTTCTCTGTGTCCTTTAAGCCAGCTAGTACACTAGAAAAAAATGGTCTTGGACTTTCCTGCGACGGGTTCGTTCTTCTCTGGCTTTTAGAATCAGGAGGACATGGGAGCAACTCTGCAGCAGGTGGACTGGTAGAGCTCACCCTAGGGGATGGTTAGCTCTCCTGTGTCAGTAGCCCTGACTGTAGTCAGTTGGAAAGATTTTGGCCTGCTGTTGGCAGGTTTCACCAGCTTGGGGTTTAGGGTTAGCATTTTTTGGTTATTTTGTTAATAATAATGATAAAATAATACCTTCTATTTGTAGAACACACATTGCATGCCAGGCACCACGTTATTTGCTTATGTTATTTAATTCTCTCAACTGGCCTGTGAGGTGTAAGTACTAATAATAGTTCTCCTGTTTTACAGAAGAGGAAATTAATGTTCAGAGATGTTAGTTTACCCAAGGTCACGTGGCTTGTTGGTGCTAGTACCAAGATGGTATAATAGGGAATGATAGAAAGTTGAATTAACCAAAATCTGACCTTCATTCTGCCAGCTGAAAACACACACACACACACACACACACACACACACACACACACACACACA
>NW_021703769.1:69677677-69752818 GCF_005190385.1 Monodon monoceros | reverse complement strand
CACACACACACACACACACACACACACACACACACACACACACACACGTGTCATTTCACACTGCTCTTCCTCCCGGTTTTCCTTACAGGAGTTATGCCTGGCCCTGGCCGGGCTCCGCTCTCTTGTGTAACTCTCGTTTCAGCCTGGCACAGAGCTGTCCAGGGTGTAGCCCACTGCCTGGATGAGCTTGTTATTTGTGGCAGAGCCTCCCCAAGAGGCTCCTTCTGAGGCTGCCCTTCTTGGTGGCCTGTGACGGCTTGTTTCCATGACTATATTAGCTTCTAAATAATCCACTGGGCCCCAGGAGGTTGATGGGACTTGGCATGCCCCAGCTTTAGGCCCTGATTGTGTAGATAGGGTAAGAACAGCTTATGCAGAACTTTAAAAAGACCACTTTTCAAAGCAAATGCGCCTGTAAAATGCTGTCAGCATTTATGGACATTTGACTGTGTACAAATGCTACAGATGTTTCCAGAAACCATTCTTGGGAAAAATCGTACTATGGTGATCTCTCCCTCAGGGCCACTATTCAAACTAGAATATACTCAGGACCCTAAAGACATTCTTGATCTTAAAAAAAAAAAGTCGAGCTTGTATTCCTTTCCCCCAAAATTGACCTTGAGTCAGTGTCAGTAGCTGACTTTTGTTTACATTACATTGAGTCGGTCTTCAGGTGAAAATCTGCAGTGACTCTTAAGTCCTTTTTCTGTGACATAATTGATAACTTAGAGCTTCTTATCTGAGAAGGATAATCGGAATGATGTTTCCCTAAATGGAATATCCTGTGCCTGCTCTCATTGCCGCCCATTTACTGGCAATTTCACAGTGCCCTTGGCTCTTCCAGGTCATTTCTAAACCTCATCCCTAGCACTGATCCCTGGTGCATATACCCCAGTGGCAGAACCTCTCAGGCCAGAGAAATCCTTATTTCCTGTTTTAAAATGAGCTCTCTTATCCATGACAAAGCAAAAGCCAAGTTTCCAATGCAAAGGCTATTAAAAAATGGAAACTCTGAGTACGTTTTGTTCCTTGGTTCCCATGGTCATTTACCCCTCATATAACCTCCATGCTATATTAGTCAGGCTTACTGCCTCTTACCAGAAACTACGTTCTCTTTCCCCTGATGGGTTATGGCCCTTTCCTTTCATTTGCATTGACCTTCTCCTGGCCTGAATTCCAGAGCCTGTGAGATGGGAGTCTTACTCTTTACTCTGCTTCTGCTGATCCTCCTGCTTCCACTTCCTCAGTAAAGTCCAAGGCAAAAATGCTGTCCCTGTGGTAGGTACATCAGTCACTGTGCCTCCTCCCTTACCCCTGGGAGTCATCCTTTGCCCTCGCTGTTTGTCCCTTTTGTGGTCTGAGAAATCCTCAAAGCCCCGTTGTGCCCCTAGTGCTGCATTTGTGTCCTTATGTGGCCCTCAGGTATCCATTTTGTAGGTGATTGACTTCTGCCACCCCTCACTGAGACCTTCCCTCATTGGGGCAATATTTCTGCTCTAAGCAGCCCTGTTAATTTTTCTGTTTAGCTGTGCAAACTTCCCTGCCTAAGAGATTGCTCCAGCTACAATATATAGATTTTTGGACTTAAATTCTTCTGCTTAGGTTTGTTTATGACTTGTTTGTTCTCTCAGAGTGGAATACCTTAAATGCTAATTTTTATACCTTTATCTCCCAGCCTCCCCCCCCCCCCCGAAAAAAAAAAAAAAAAAAAAAAAAGAAAGAAAGACCGAATTATATTTAACATTAAGATGTTTCTTTCCAGGGCAGTGATTTGCCAGTGAGCTGTTCTTTGGATGTGGCTTAGGTACATCTAGACAGCTGCAGGGTGACTCGCTTTCTGTAAGATAGGACTTCAGTGTGGCCATGATATTTTCTGTCTCTGAAACCTGTACCTAGCAGTGTTCTCCCCTGCAGGCTCCACCTTGCGGATGTTCTGTGCTGTTGACCTGAGGAGGGAGGGAGCGAAGCCTTAGCCAAAAAGAAGAAAATGTGGGTTGATCTGAACAGCTTTTCACAGTGGGAACTCTAGCCTGCCCCCTCAGGTTGAGGTGTGGTACCCTGCATGATTTTTTGGTGGTGGTGGTAGTATGTGGTTTCCAGGCTGGGGGGCAGGGGCTGGAGACTGATTTAGGGTACTTGCTGCCTGTATGTTTGTCTGCCTTGCAGACGGAGCAGGGAAGAGACAACTGCCATTTTGATTAATGTGAACCTTGAATGGCACATATGAATTATATGGAATTGCAGTTTTGTTAGGTCAGACAGAAACGGTCAAATATCAGCAATCTCATATGGTTCAAACTAATAGTTTAAGACACACATAGCATTTGCGAGCTGTTTTTCATTTTAGGTACTGCTTTTTATCAGACAAATTAGGGTAGGTTTAGAGGGGAGTGATCAGGATGGCAAGGACTCTCGAGGGAGGGTGACACAGAGAATGGAAGGGGCCCTGGGGTGTATTTCAGCCAAGAGGAGACTGGCAAGAGTGTGACCCCTCTCTCCGTATCTCCCCAAGACTGTCATGTGTCAGCAGGCTTAGGCTTGTTTTCCTCCCCTCAAAGGGCGGGACCAGGGGTAATAAGGAGCAATTATAGGGAGACCCCTGTGTTTTTGACCAAGCTGTCCAAAGATGGAAGACTCCCTCAGGAGGCATTGGGCTCTCTAGTATTCAGTTGAGGTGTCCAGGAAGAGGCTGGAGGGGCAAGGCTGGGGGAAGGCCATGCTTCAGATGTATGCGTGGATGCAGGGGCCAAAGGGGAAGAGGGGCAGGCCTGGTCACCATGGCTTTTAAGCTGTCTCATGACCATCTACCAGGGAAACATGATTTAGGGTGGTGTTTTGGTTTGGTTTTTAAAAGAGAAACACAATGTTTTCCTTCATGCTTAAAATATTTAAGAACCTAGTTCTTAGGTTGTACCTAAGGGTACCTAGTTCTTGGTATTTAGTACAGTGAATAAGTTGAAACCGACTCGTCAGGGCAGAGCTCGGTGGGAGATGGGATGGAAGGTGAGGATGGGTACGTGCAGGGAGCGTGAGGGGCCGCTGATGCGGATTCGAAACCTGTCCACGCTGCTCTCTGAAAGAAGAGCTGGCCTCATCTCTTTTGAAGCCGGTACCACCACCACATCCAGTTCCAGGGTGTGTTTTTCTTAAGGGTTTATTTCCCACAGAGCCCTAAGCCTTGGTTGGTCTGCGTACAGGTGGAACAACAGGGTTTTGTTTACTCTGGGCTTCAGTTACATAGCAGTAACCCTGAACATCCTTGACATTCAGAAGGTGTGTAACTGTGGCACTTTTGTTAACTGGGAGAGGAGAGGAGAGAGGCATTTTTCCCTCTCATGTGACCAAGCACGACCAGAACCACTTCTTGGTTCTGTGTGTTCTGTGGGCTCCTCTGGCTGGAGGTGTGGGACGCTCACCCTCCTGCTCTGACTAGGGGAGCTGGCCCACCCTCCTTAGACGCCCACCCAGCGGCCTTGGCAGGGCTGCCTGAGGCTGAGAAGCCCACTCCGTGTTTCTGCACTGAGGCTCTGCTCTCCACGGGGAGTGTTGCAAGCGGACAGGTGATCAGGCAGGTCAGGGCCGGCTTTGTCACTAGCTCTCTCCTTGAGTTGCCCCTTCCTTTTGTTCTTCTGCTCCTTGGGGTGTGACCCACTGTAACAACACCCTGGTCACAGTGTCCCCTTTTCCAGGCTCCTGTCCTTCCTTCGGGGCTGTCACAGGCTCTCTTCCAGCCTCAGCACTTGGAAGTCAGTGTAGGAGCTGAGGCATCGAACTTGCTGCTTCACCCCCAGTCTCTTAGGTGTCACCTTCCTTTTTCTTCTCCACCAGTGTCGCTTATCCATATTCACGCTTACATAGTAGAGTGAATGCCCCCAAGGGCAGTATGAGAAAATTCAGGCCCCCAGGACTCTCTCTCCTGCTCTAGTTAGCTCTCTGTTCTGTGTGTCAAATTCAGTCGTACATCTGTGGTCACTCATTCTGTACCAGGTGCCATGCTGGCTGCTGGGCAGAGCCCCTCACCATGAAGGAGTTCACAGTCAGTGAGGAGACAGACTTATAAATCAGTAGTTTATCTCCTTACGTGCACGGAGTGCCCTGGGGGCATGTAGGAAGGGAAGTGAGTTCCCTCTGTTGGGGGAGTGGGGAGGGAAGGCTTTCCAGGAGAGGCGATACTTAGGTGAGCCTGCAGGCTATATGAGGGCCGTGAGGTGTGCGTGACCAGAGAGTGACGTGGGGACTCCAGGCAGAGACCCCAGCTTGTGCAGAGGTGCAGAGACGAGGCACCAGGGGGTCATCAGTGGGTCCAGGTGATAGAGTGGGATCGGAGGAGGAGGAGAAGTCACAGAGACCTCAGCTGAAGCTGGGGAGGCTGGGATTTTCCCTTTTGGCCAGAGGGAGCCCCAGAAGGGTTTGGCTCCTTGCCTGCTGGGAGCTTTGTGCTTAGATCTGGGTTCTAGGAAGATGCTATGGAGCGCCATGGAGGGGGGAGGTTCCTGCCTCCAGCAGAGTAAAATCCTGAAGTGGCAGTGGCAGGAGAAGGTTTGAAAAGTATTTAGGGAGTGGATGGATTGCAGGTGCCCTGTGGCAGTGATCTTACTGTTACTGCCCCTCCCTCCCTCCTCCTGGATGCAGGAGGAGGACTTGGTCAGACGGAGAGCGCCTTCTCTGGCTTGGCAATAATTAATATATTTTGTAGACCTGTGTGGGGAGAGGGGTCCAAAGGGCAAGGATGTGGCTGCATTGAGGATGCTGTTGTCCTTCATCTTTGTTTCCTCCTTGCTCAACTTGAAGAAATATTGAAGGAAAGTTTCAGGCCTTAGAAAATCACTAGCTCTTTGTTATTCATTATTAATTACAAACACTGAATAATGTTTTATAGTTTATAGGGTTTTTACACATTCTAATTCAGCCCTTACTATAGTGAATTAGATAGTAGTGCTTGTTTGCATTTTAAAGATGAAGAAACTGAGACTTAGAGGGCTCTCTGAGGCACAGAGCTTGCACGTGGCAGGGAACCTGTGTCTTCTGAATCCCAAGTGCTATGCCTTTGGTCCATTCGGTGCTACCTGCGAACTGGGGTGGAGTGCTGAGTGCACCCTGTTCTTTGAGCCCTGTCAGCCCATGGAGACTCCATTCTGCACCAGGCCCGTTTGCAGAAAGCCCGCAGAGTCGCATAGACTTAGCTTAGGAGTCTAGCTCTGCCCTGGAAATACGACCCATGTTAGGCAGTTACTGGGCCCCCCTGGGCGTGTTTTCTTGTCTGTGAAATTGGCGGTGTCATTCCTCACAGGGTCCAGAGGAATCCAGTCATGGATCAGATCGGTCCATGTGAGCACGGCCCGGGCTATCTGTTGTCTCTGTTTCTCCCTCTGGCCTTGGGGTGCATGTGGGTCTGGCTGTAGGTGGAGCCTGCCCAGTTTCCCTGCTTGGTACTGGGAAGCAGCCTGTGGGTTGCTATGTTTCAAAAATTGGTTTTGCTGAATGTAGCTTGCCTGGATGAGCAGATATCTGTAGCGGTAATTAAAGCATGTTCTTCCTGTTGAAAAACCATCTGAAGTGTTATGTTCCAGGACACAGGTTGAACATCACAGCAGAGAACGACTGCCGGCGGCTGCACTGTTCCCTGCGAGACCTGAGCTCCCTCCTGCAGGCTGTGGGCCGCCTAGCCGAGTACTTCATCGGGGACGTGTTCGTCGTGCGCTTCAGCGACGCCCTCACGGTGGTGGAGAGGTGGGTGGGCAGTTACAGCATGGAGCTCAGCTTACCTGCTTGTGTGAGGAACAGCTGTTGCCAGGCAGCTCTGCTCTGGCACCAGGTGAACTGAGGCTCTGCCACATACAGGGGAGTGTGGAGCAGTCACTGACCCTCTCTGAACTTCAGGTCCCTCATCTGTAAAATGGAGTGGACGTAGTATCCTGAAGGTTTATTGTGAGAATTACATGAGGTAAGGCACTGAGCACAGGGCCTAGTATGTAGCAAACAGTAAATATAAGCTGTTATTTCATAGACGATCTTATATTTAAAGACAGGAGTAACCTCAGAAGAAACCAGGTGAGGTCATAAAGAGACATGAAGAAAGCCATATTAATAAAAGGACAAACACGTAGGCAGTAGGCACTGAGTAGGCAGCCAGAGGCCAGAGGTGGGACCTTTTCTGGTCCTTTTAGAATGGGACTGGTTTTTCCAGTCCTCTTAGGGTCCTGAGGATTTGAAGCTGGGCAGCCTCCAAGCCTGACCTGAGGGGTGGATCCCAGCCTTCCCACCACCAAGCTCCTTTTACTACTTCTTCCTCGAGGGTCCCCCACAGGGTTTACGGCTGCATTTGTTGAAGACCATTTCCTACTACCTAGTCTGCCCCCTCCCTTTTCATGAACTCATACATTTAAAAAGTCATATGCTTAAAATAAAAGTGACAGGAGGTTTTCAGATCATTTCAAGGTAACCAGTGAGTTGATTCGATCAAAACTGGGTGGGTGTGGGTCCAGCCAAAAGTTGAGAGACACCTGGTGCTTTCATTTACCCAGTAGCTGTATCGTTGGTAACACATGAGGGGTAGCTGGGGCTCAAGCCTAATTACTTGCATGCCAGATTTTTCTTTAACTGTTACTCTTAGCTTAAAAGCAGCGATAACTAAGAATTTTAAATCTTGAAAAATCAGATTAATAATAATAAAAGCAGCATACAGTAGTAGGACATTTTCAAAAGTAATTTTGTACATTTTCTTTCATTCTGTACTTTGAGGGACAGGTGTTGTCATTTTATCTGAGTAAATTCTGGCCCAGAGAGGGTGAGTGCCTTACCTCAGGTCACACAGTTCATGAGTGGGAGCACAGGTACTTTAACCAGTTTCCTGAGTCCAAATACTGTGCTCTTTCCAAACCACAGAACTTCTACTTCAAGTTCTTTTTCCTGCACTAGGCCTGTTTCCGCTGATGGTTAGTAGGAATAGAACATGTCCTTCTGTCTGAAATCTATATTTAATTTAAACTTAAGCAATATATTATATCCATCAGTCATTTCAACTTCATAGTGAAATGACTGTTCAGAGATCCTGGATTGCTATTTTGTAGGTCCTTAATATATACATCTTTCTGCACTGCTTAGGTTTTCAGGCTAGTACATAAAGATACTTTGCTGTTTTGTCTTCATTTAGAATAAAGTGTGAGAGAAGCCTCCTTGTTATGGCTATGTGATCTTAATAGCCACTGTGATTAGCAGTGTTTTCACTTACAGGTTACATAAAAAAAACCTAATATTAAGATTGCTAAACATAGAAATATTAAAAGATGTTCATTTTTAGTGTAGAACAACGTTAAAGAATGCCGTTGAATGAAGAAACAGAATGTAAAGTCACATGTGGTATGATTTCATTTATATGAGGTACTTAGAGTAGTCAAAATCATAGCGACAGAAAATAGAAGGCCGGTTGCCGGGGTGGGAGGGGTATGGAGAGTTCTTATTTCATGGGTACTGAGGTGCAGTTTTACAAGATGAAAGCGTAGTGGAGATGGATGGTGGGGGTGGTAGCACGTTGTGAATATATTTAACACCACTGAACTGTACACTTACTGTATGAATGTGAAAAGTGTGGGGCAGCTTAAAGAATTAAATACTGGCTGCGCATTGGCGTCTTACTTATTGATGGTGAATGATTTGATGCCTAGTTATTGCCAGCACCACACCCCGCTTCCTAGGACTTCAGATGGAGAACCCTTGGCTCTTTCACCCTTATTTCCTTGACTGACTGGAAATTCGTCTTTCTGACTGCTCCCCAACCCTGAATAACTTGTGGCTCAAGCTTGTGGTTTTGTAACAAAGTCCTGCTTTCTCCCCACCATCAGAGAGGAGCATTTTTCAGAGTATGGTCTACATGCATCAGAGTCCCCTGGCTGCTTTTCAAAGATGCATATTTCCAGACCCCCCTCAATGCTACAGAGTCAGTCTGTGGGGTAGCACCAGCGAACTGCATTTGTAATTAGTTCCCCAGTTGATTCTTATGCTCAGTGAAGTTTGAGACCCTCCTCACTGTTGGATTGGGGGAGAGAAACATGCACCGTCTTCCCTGGCATCCCCCTCAGACCTGCTCCCAGGTTTCCTTACAGAGTAAGCACAGAGAGAACCTAGCTAGGTCTCTAGTTTTTTTGGTTTGTTTGTTTATGTTTACTCAGAAAGGAATGTCTGTCTCTAGTGAAAGATGCATTTCCCATTTCCCACTAGAGCTGGCTGTTAGTTATTGTATTCAGTGTTCGTTTGTACTGATACATAGTGAGCCCTTGGGCAACCAGTGGGCTCAGTAACTTGCTTCTCAAAGAATTGTGCTTGAAGTTAAAAATACCTTGATCTATTTTAGAAACTTTTGTGGCCTCCCTCCCCCCCACCCCATTTCAACTCTTCAGAAAAGTTAAAAAATTGTGTAGGAAATACCCATAGATTCTACAGTGAACATTTTGCTGTATTTTCTTTATCATATACCTATCCGCCTGAAACATTCACTTTTTTTCTAATTTTTGTTATTGTGGTAAAATACACATAGCATAAAAATTTCCATCCTAATCATTTTTATTGTATATATTGTTATATTACATTATGTTCTCTGTGTTGTGTTATATTGTTTTCAATGTAAGTAATGCTTTAGTTGGTATCTTAGTATATAAATCTTTATGCACATCTCAGATTATGTCTTTGGGATAAAATAGAAGACCTGGTCTGGATTCTTTTTGATTGAAAAAAAGTCTGTCCTCGAGACCTTGGTACCTAGTCCATTTTGTCTATTTTAGTCCATAAACTGAATGCTTTTTCTTATATTCTTCTTTGCCAACAGGCTGGTCAAAGTCACTTTGTATGGATCTCAGATAAAATTGTACAACATTGAGACTGCCGTGCCATCAGTATTGAAGCCTGATCTCATTGATGTGTAAGTATAGTTAGATGTTCGTGTATTCTCAGAAAGGCTTTGTTGTCTGGCCCCAAATGACTTTACAGATAAAAAGGGACTGTAGTGGCTGCCATGAAAAGATGAAAAACTCCCACCTCCAAACCTAGAAAGAGAAAGATTGTTTGATGATATCTCGGGGCCGGGGTGGTTGGAGTGAATGGAATTCATCAGGCAGATGAGAGCTGGCAGCAGAAGGTATATGGAGTAGGCATTTCAGGAGGAAAGAACAGCACAAGCCAAGCCACAGAAGTGCTCCAGAGTCACACAGTTAGGGACGTGGTGAGCAGTTGGTGTGGCGGGAGGCGGGGCTGGATAGACATGTTAGGGCTAAGTGTTTCACCTTGAATGCCATGACTCTTACCCTGTAGACCAGTGACTGAAACTGCAGGGTACAGGAGAATTGCTTGGGAAACATATTCCCTCAGAGATTCTGATTGTAGCAGGATGGCATAAGCCTCGGGTATTTACATACTAAACAAGAACCTCAAGTGATTTTGAAAGCGGGGCATCCAGGGACCACACTTTGAGAAACTTTACAGACGGTGAAAAGCCATTAGGAAAGTGACATATGGGAGGGATAGAGGAATGGGGACTGGAGATGGGGCCATATCCCAGAGATTACACTGCCCAGAAGGCTTGCTCTAGACTAGAGCAGGAGTTGGCAAGCTATGGCCTGTGCCAAATCCAGCCCACTGCCAGCTTATGTAAATAGTTATATTGGAACACAGCCATGCCCATTCATTTACGTATTATCTATGAGCTGCTTTTGCACTACAGTGGCGGAGTTGAATAGTTCTGAACAAGAGTGGATGGCCTATAAAACCTGAAATATTTATACTCTGGTTTTTGCAGAAAAAGTCTCTGACCCCTGTTCTAGAGCATTCTTGAGCTTCAAATTAAATAAATAATAGAAAGAGTCTTATTTACTGTGGTTGTTTAAAAAAAATTTTTTTTTTTAAATATTGCTTTCCTTTTTGAGAATTTAGAGAAAGCTTCTCCCAAGAAAAATGCTAATTTGCTCATAAACACGCCTTGAACACAATTTCAGGAAGTTTTAGAGGTCCTCCCTTCAGCCTTTAAGGAGCTCTGTAAGTTTGATAGATAGATTGAAATTCTTAGGAACCCGCCCCCTCCCACCCCAAGACACACTTTGATGTCTTCCTCCTTACTTTTGGTACTTACTTTTTGATCAATGGATTCTAAAGATAAAATACAAAATAACTGCTTTGTCACTATGAATATCAAATTCCCAATATTTTCTTACTTTAAGGCACTTAGTACCTTTTCTTACCTAACTTATTTTGAAAAAGTTCAAATCTATAGAAAAGGGGAAATAGAATGAACACCCATATACTATACTCTCAAGCTAGATTCATCAATGATAAATATTTTGCCACATTTGCTGTTTTTTGTTTTTTTTTTTTATAAATTTATTTTTTTTATTTATTTATTTTTGGCTGCATTGGGTCTTCATTGCTGCATGCAGGCTTTCTCTAGTTGTGGCGAGCTACTCTTCGTTGCACTGCCGGGCTTCTCATTGTGGTGGCTTCTCTTGTTGTGGAGCACGATCTCTAGGTGCATTGGCTCAGTAGCTGTGGCACGTGGGCTCAGTAGTTGTGGCTCGCGGGCTCTAGAGCACAGGCTCAGTAGCTGTGGCGCACAGGCTTAGTTGTTCTGCGGCATGTGGGATCTTCCCGGACCAGGGTTCGAACCCGTGTCCCCTGCATTGGCAGGCGGATTCTTAACCACTGCGCCATCAGGGAAGCCCTGCTGTTTTTTTTTTCTTGTGCTTCTCTCTGTGTACACAAGTGCACACACGTACAGTTTTTGTGTGTGAACTGTTTGAAAATAAATTGCAGACAACACATCACTTCACATGTATATCCTTCAGCATGTATCTCCTAGGAACATTCTCCTATGTAACCATAATACCATTATCAACACTCAAAAACTTTCATAGGTACAGTAATGTCAGTAAGTATGTCTCCTATTTTTAAGTGTATATGTATATATATTCCGTATGCAAATTTCCCTAATTGTCCCAAGAATGTCCTTTTTACATATATATCTATAGACATACATTTTTTGGATCTGAGTTCTAACTAATGAATCACACATTATGTGTGTCTCCTGTAGCCTAGACCAGTTCCCCAAATTGTGCATGTTTGGGAGGGGTGGGGTGGAGAGAGAGACTGACTTTCTGGAGATCCAGATCCTACTGATTTTTGTGTTTTTTTTTTTTTTTTAAGAAAATCTTAATCTGGATTTGTGTAGTTGTTTTTCTCTGTATTCGATTGAGGTTAAACATTTTAGCAAGAATACTGCATAAGAGATGACATGTCCTTCTTGCATCATATCTAGAGACACTTGAGGTCAGTTTGCCCTGGGATTGTTGATACTGAGTTTGATTTTTAAATAGTGTCTGCCTATAACCTAGCTACATCCACTGAAAGGTCCTAGAAGCAGTGACACTCCAGTAGCAATGCTACCTCTAGTACTCAGGCTCTTGGTTTCTAAAATACATTCTCCATCAAAAGGAACCAGAGTTCCTTGGAGAAATGCTCCAAGTCTGGGGCAGGTTGACCCTGGAGAATCTTGTTGAGTCAGTGAGGAAGGTTAGGAACATATGAAAAGGACATGGGGGCTAGCATGAAAGGGTTTTTCCTGGTCAGACTTGACATTGTGATCATCAAGAAAGAATGAGGATGATAATGAGTTACAGCATATTGAATATAAAGCATCCATATGATTTAAAAGAAAGAAAAAGATCAGGGAGGGAAAGCTGTTTTTTTACAGAAGAATACAGCTAATGAACAGAAAAAGAAAGAAAAACCAC
Source organism: Monodon monoceros (assembly GCF_005190385.1). Taxonomy (NCBI): domain Eukaryota; kingdom Metazoa; phylum Chordata; class Mammalia; order Artiodactyla; family Monodontidae; genus Monodon; species Monodon monoceros. Next base: position 69,741,047 of record NW_021703769.1, on the reverse strand, counting down.
TAGTTTGCAGCCACCAGTGTAAGAATGATTTAGGCAGGGTTCCTCAGTGGGTGTTTGTTGGGGAATGGTATATTTATTTAGAGTCTTAAAGTATCACCCCAAGATTACTTACTAATTTTTTCAGAAAAGGGAGAAATAACCCATTTAGGTTTATTAGAAGATCTGGTGTTTTGTAAGCTCTGAGACAACTGCCTCACTTGTAAAAAGATTGATTATTATCTGATGAATTGTGAGCTTTTATGATGTATATTTTGTTGTGTGTATGTGCAGTACAAAATTGGCAGAAACCAAACATAGTCTTTGCTACTTCAAGCCTCTAGCCAAATACCATGTATGGTATGATGGAAGCTTAAACTTGAGAGACTCATATCAATGGTTATTTATAAAGCTATAATTCCTGGTAGTTTTCTACATCCTGATTTGTAGCTATGGATATAAAATTTTTACTAGTTCCCAAGTCAACACATTATCACTTAAGTTCTTTGATTCTGTTTTTATTATTTACCATTCTCTCGGCTGAGCTCACATGTGTCACAGAAAGATTGAATGAGATCTGGTAGACATTTACTAACTGCCTTCTGTGTTCCAGGCAATGGTGGCAATATTTAGACGATGGGTTTTAACTTTTAGGTGCTACGTGAGCAAGTAAATGGTTTCCACACTTCCACGCATGTCCTAGGATAGTAAATGTGATGGATGAAATTCTTCCCTCCTGTGGAAAAAAGTTTAGTGATAACGTATTTTGACCATAACCTTTAAAATCGCGTCTTCTCTCCTTTCACAGGCATGCTCAGTCCCTGGCTGCTCTGCAGGCTTACTCTCACTGGCTAGCACAGTACTGCAGCGAGGCTCATCGGCAGAATACGCAGCAGTTTGTTACGCTCATTTCCACCACCATGGATGCAGTGACACCCCTGATCAGCACCAAGGTCTTGAAACAGCAAAGGCTGCACCTTTTCTCTAACTCCACGTCTGTCCTTCTGTTCATATACCCGTTTATTATAACATTAAAATACCACAAAGCATTAGATCCAATTCTTACCGCTGTGATAGAACTATGTGTCATTTCATGTTCTTTTTTAGTTGTAGTCCATGTAAATTCAAATATAACTATTTTTTCGGTTCTCTAAGTCCCACATGAATACATGCTCATTGTCAAAAAGTAAAATACTGTTCAAATATACAGACTAAAAAATTATGGTACTCTTTAATCCCTATCTTCAAAGCATTTTCCTTTCCAAAGGAAGCACTGTCAACAGTTGGTTGTATATCTTTCAGACTTTTTCCTGTTTTCACATACTGCATACGTAAAAGTTTGTAGATAGTTGGAGAGATATCTTCAGATATCTTCTTTTGCTTAACAGTATGCCTCAGAGACGTGTCAAGCAAGTTCAGTTTTTCAAATTGACCAATGCTGTTCTGTAGTGGGGGTGTATAATGATTTTTCTGTTGATGGAAATTAGATCCTTGTGTGTACATCCTTGTAGGGTAGATTCCTAGAAGTGTAATTGCTGGGTCGAAGGTGATATCCATGTAAAATTTGATAGATTCTAAGTCATCCTCCAAGAAGACCACCAATTTATATATCTAAAGCATATACTTTTTTTCTTTTCTTTCTTTTTTTTGGGGGGGTGGGGTAGTTTTAATCATACATGGCATCCTGTACCACTATTAACAGAACAATGTATTGTTTTCTGTAAATTTTTGTTGTGTTTGTAAATGAGTTATGATACCCTGTGAGGGGTTGTTTCAAAACTTACCTACCCATTGCTGGTATTTTACGTTGCCTCCGCTTGATAAAAAGTCACTCTGTAATGAATAACTCTGAAATGTGTGGACTCATGAATGTAGCTTTGTCCTTTTAGGTAGTTTTCTTAGAATAAGTGGGATTATAGGGTTAAAAGTTAGGGATATTTTATGGTTCTAGGCAGTTATGTAATTTTTTTTCCTAAATTATTCTACGTGCCACTGACTCTTTGGTGTGTTGTTTTCACCACAGTCTTACTAGCATTAGGTCCTGTTTTCAAAGAGTCTTCTCTTTTGCTAATTTGAAAGGGATAGAATGGTACGTGAACCAAGGTTTTGATTGGCATGTTGAGGTGAAGGAAGTAGGCGAGCCTGGTGCGATTGGTGGAGTGCAGAAAGCGGGGGGGGGGGGGGGGGGGGGGGAGGCGCGTGGAGAGATCTTGGCTTGATTGGAGCAAGAAGAGGGAGATGAACAGTCCCCAGCTGTTTGAATGATATGCCAAGGAGTTTGCCATGTGATTTAAGAGCTGATGGGAGCCACTGTAGATTCTTGAGCTGAGAAGTGACTGAGCTCAAAGATGCCGGTGACTGAGAATGGGAGGAACTGGGGGGGCGGCGTGGGGGGGTGGTCCTGGCTTGAGGGCAGGAGCTATGGATGTGGCAAGGAAGAGGATGCCTTGTTGCTGGGCGTCATTATAGGAAAAGTTCTTTGAGCCAGAGCCTAGGTGGTATACTTTCGCATCCAAGAACCATATTTAGCTCGTGGCTGCCTCACTAAGTTCTTCTAATAACCAGTCTCACAGGAGATGTCGTGAGCTGACATATCATGTCCTCTTCCCTCTCCAGGTCCAAGACAAATTGCTGCTATCTGCATGCCATTTACTGGTCTCACTGGCCACCACTGTGCGACCCGTCTTTCTGATCAGCATCCCCGCAGTACAGAAAGTATTCAACAGAATCACCGATGCCTCTGCCCAGCGGCTGGTTGATAAGGTGAGGCCTCAGGGCTACCCTGGGGTCCCCAGAGCCGTGTGGCTCAGGCTCAGGGAAGCTGAGGAAGAAGAGTCTAGCCTTTCTTTTTGCACTTAGAGCTTACAGGCTGTGCCAACATCGATGGATTTCTTATATGCATGGCACCGATGCAGCCTCAGTGCTCTCTGGCATGACCTTCCTAACACAGTCAGTGTGCTGATTCACACGTACAATGTTCCTCCCAAGAGGCATGGAGATGGTGCTGCTTTGAGAGCCGGCAGTTTGGCTGGTGTTGGGAGAGTCCTCTTTGCATTCTTTCTGGTTTAAAACAGTCTGCTTTTGTTGTTAAATGTTTGTTTTCTTAGGGTTGAGACACTCCAGACAAGTATATTCTCCTAAAATCCTCCGGGAGGCTCAGGCTAGAAGTTTAAAAACAACAAAACGGGGGTGGGGTCATAGGGGAGTCAAAGCAGTTAGTTAAAAGCACCTGGGATGTGAATGTATTGCTTCTGACTTGACGCCAAGGGCACATTGACTGTAAGAGACTCTTACGAGCACTGTTCTGAGTAGGTTCTTGGAGGGTGTCAGAAGCCGGCAGCTGAGGGACAGGTTGGATTCAGTGTCTGTGATTTCTCCCTCTGTAATGCTTCAAGTACTGACTTAGAGGGGAAGTGCCAGCACTAAGACTGATTGTTGAGGCTGGCCCTGAGATGTGCTAGACCCAGATTTGGTGTTTTTGCCTCAGTTTCTCTTTTCTCCGTGGATTATCTGAGTTGGACCAAAGTCCCAGGCCCAGGTTTTAAGAAAGGAGCCTGAGGCCTGAGCTCACCGTGTGCGGTAGGTACTGAAGGTTGTGTCAGGCACAGCCCCTCTGCTGCCCACGTTGCTCGTAAACTTCTGATGGACGCCTTGGGGTCTCTTCCAGGCTCAGGTGTTGGTGTGCCGAGCCCTCTCTAATATCCTGCTGCTTCCATGGCCAAACCTCCCAGAGAACGAGCAGCAGTGGCCTGTGCGCTCCATCAACCATGCCAGCCTCATCTCTGCACTCTCCCGGGATTATCACAACCTGAAGCCCAATGCTGTCGCCCCGCAGAGGAAGATGCCCCTGGATGACTGTAAGTGGCCCCTAGGCAGGGACCGCCTGGGGAGGTAGGTAGGGCAGGCATCATTCTTCCTTTGTGGCAGGTGGGATTTGCATCTGGGGCTCATGGGTGAATTCATCTGTCCACAGTCACGCAGCTGCTAAGCAGCAGAGTCGGACTCGGGGGTAGAATCCTGCTCACCTGTGGGATTCAGTGAACACGTCAGGTGAACCTATGTCCTGAATGCAGGTTGCCCCCATCTCTTATTTAAAATGTCCAAAATAAGGAAAACATCCATTTAAAGGCATTATTTGATGATGCCTTCCGTGGGTAAACATCCTACAGTGATTCTTGATCCATTTCAGATACTTGTATAAGCAATCAAAGCAGTTCACTTCTACACACTGGGAAACATGAAACTATCTTTTGAAACCGTTTCTAACCTTTCTCCAAATATATTTAAGAGGCTTTGAAAGAGCTTGGTATCTTCAAGTTTGATTGTTTATATTAAAGGAGGAGGGAAAAAAAGAATCAAGAGAACTCAGTAGTTCAAGAAGAAGGCATCAGCTTTCTCTGAAAAATCTTCCTGAAATAACAAATATTAAAGAAATATTTTGAAAATACAGTCTATTTTCACAGTAAGAAAATAATAGAACATTGCTGATGTCAACAAAAATGCTTTGTGAAATGTTAGTCATATGTACTCAACATTCTTTAAAAAAGCATTACTTTTATAATTAGAAATATTAACATATACTAATTGTACAAAAATACTAGAATAGTATACAGATGGAAAAAGAAACTCTTAAATCTCACCATTTTTAGTGTTTTAGAAAGTAACCTTTTTAACCGTCTTATTGTTGTCAACCTTAATAATAATATACCGTAATAGCCAATTATTTTACCAGCAAAAGTGAGCTTATTCAGGAATAGCCAGAGGAATTGCAGTTCTCAGGATATGAGGACTACGGCAGACCACAGGCAAATCCAAAGAACTAGGAAGGGGCACTTGCTTTTATAGGGTAAAAGGGGGAGTTGCTAGGGGCTGTAATAACCAGAGTCCATTGGAGGAACCTGGGAGTCCAAAGTATAAAGACTTCTCACTGGTTAGGCTGCTACAGTCTGTGATTGGCTGGACTGCCTTCAGGTGGGAGAATAATTTTCTTCTTCCTGCGGGATAAGTAGGCAACACCTTCCTATTTGTAGTAACTGACAATAATACGTGGTGGGGCATGATAGCTCCCCCTGCAGACCTGTCCTGACTCCTGGTCTAGCTAAGGTTTAATTCCTCATTGTCTTCCCTTTTCTACTTGTAAGAATATTTTATAGTTATATAGCTGCATAAGAATGGCTGGCTTAGTGAGGGCATCCTGTGTGCCAGGCTCTTGCCTTGGCGATCTTACATCCTCATCAAATCTCTGGCTGTGCCAACATCAACCTTCAAAGTTTGGTATTTGTCTGATCCTCGTTCTAAGTGTTTTACATTGAGTAATTCATCTAATTCTAGTATCAGCTTTATGAGTTAGGTACTGTTAATTATCCTGATTTTATCCATGAGGAAACTAAGGTATGTGAAGATCAAGTAACCTGCCTAGGGGTTCCATACAGCTATTGTGGAATCATGTTTTATAAAGCTTAATGGTCTTTTCTCACTTTATCTTGCATGTACTTATATCAGGTAGCATAAGCTAGGTTATGCTATGTGGTACCAAACAACCCCCAAAGCTCAGGGGCTTAAATGCAGGGAAAACATCTATTTTCTTGCTCTTACTATATGTCCAGCTTGCGTCAGGGGTTTGGGGAGGTTGTTCTTGTTCAAGTCACTCGGGGACCCAGGCTGATGATGGCTCGGTTGTAGTCTTTGCTTACGTGGGGAAAGGAACATGGCGAATTGGGCAGTGGTTCTTAAAGCTCTTGCCTAGAAGTGATGCTTGTCATTTCCACTCCCATTTCATTGGACAGTGAATGGTTATAGGGCCAGGGCTTAACTTCAGAGGAAGTGGGAAGTGCGATTGCCACCATGTGAGGAAATACTTGCTGAAGAGCATGATGATTTCCACAGTAAACGTAATGAAAAACATAGTTAACATTTGTTGAGTGTGTACTCTGTCCCAGGCACTGGGCTGGGAACTTTATATATGTTATTTCATCTAGCTTTCCCTATAGCCCTTTGAGCTATGTCTTATTATCCTCATTCTACAAGTGGTGAAATGAAGGCTGGAAAGTTTTTCCTATCCTAACTTTATACTTTGAAAACTTTCCAAACCTACAGAACAGTTAAAAGATTAAGTAAACGAGGGACTTCCTTGGTGGCGCAGTGGTTAAGAATCCTCCTGCCAACACAGGGGACAGGGGTTCGAGCCCTGGTCCGGGAAGATCCCACATGCTGCAGAGCAACTAAGCCCGTGCGCCACAACTACTGAGCCTGTGCTCTAGACCCCGCGAGCCACAACTACTGAGCTTGCGTGCTGCAACTACTGAAGCCCACGTGCCTAGAGCCCGTGCTCCTCAACAAGAGAAGCCACCACAATGAGGAGCTCACGCATTGTAACAAAGAGTAGCTCCCGCTTGCCGCAACTAGAGAAAAAGCCCATGTACAGCAACGAAGACCCAAAGCAGCCAAGAAAATACATGGTAGTAAAACAGAGTTAAACCCCCATTCCAACTAAAACAACATTGTAAATCAACGATATTTCAGTAAAAAAATTTTTAAAAAAGAAAGATTAAGTAAATGAGAAACTGGTATCTTTCACCAGGATTCACCAGTTGTTAATATTTTGCCACATTTGTGTTCTCCCCAACCTCACACACACTTTTTCTTTTTAACTGAGCCATTTAAAGGAAGTTGGTGACATCAACACTTTATCCCTGAGTACTTAACCTTTATCTTTGAGAACAAGATATTCTCTTATATAACCAGAACACCATTAACACAGCCAGCCAAGCTGTGGAACGTTGTTATAATAATGTTGTTTAATAATATAGACCACATTTAAATTTTCCCTAGCTGTTATCAAACTGTCCTTTTTTGCTTTTTAAAAAAGGATACCTTCAAGGATCATGAGTTACATTTGATTGTCACATCTCTTTAGTTTCTTAATAAAGAAAAATATTCCTAGTTTTTGTTTGTCATGACATTGACATTTTTAAAGCGTCCGGACCTGTTTTCTTGTAGAAAGTCCCATAATCTTATTCTGTCTGGTTGTTTCCAGTAGTTTTTGGCAGGAATACCACCCAGGTAGTGACGTGTACTTCCACTGCATTGCTTCTGTTTATCCCATTATTGGCGATGCTCAGTGTGATCACCAGCTTCAGGGAGTGTCTGCCAATCTCTCCACAATAAAGGTATCCCGTACCCCCATCCCCCACCCCAGGCCTGGCAGGTGTACATTGGTCTGGATCACAGGGAAAGTGGTGGTGTCAGGAGTGTGATTTAGGTCTGACTGGCTCCAGATCCGTTGCTCTTCACCACATTGCCCCTTTCTTCTTCTTCTTCTTTTTTTTTAAATTAATTAATTAGTTAGTTAGTTTATTTATTTATTTTTGGCTGTGTTGGGTCTTGGTTGCTGAGCGCAGGCTTTCTTTAGTTGTGGCGAGCGGAGGCTACTTTTCATTGTGGTGCGCAGGTCTCATTGCAGTGGCTTCTCTTGTTGTGGAACACGGACTCTAGGTGCGCGGGCTTCAGTAGTTGTGGCTTGCGGGCTCAGTGGTTGTGGCTCGCGGGCTGTAGCGCGCAGGCTCAGCAGTTGTGGAGCACGGGCTTAGTTGCTCCGCGGCATGTGGGATCTTCCCGGACCAGGGATTGAACCCCTGTCCCCTGCATTGGCGGGTGGATTCTTATCCACTGCACCACCAAGGAAGCCCCCCCCCCACCTTTTAAAAAATTATTATTAATTAGCCTTTCTTCTTGAAAGCAGTGTTTTTAATGGTTTTATAACATCCTATCCTGTGGAAGTACCAATTTACATATTTCCTATTTTTGCATATTTAATCCATTTTCCTATTATTACATATTTAATTGTGCTTTTAGTTTTCCACTTGCACATTTTTGTGAATAAATCTTGGTTCTTGTTTAAATACGCTCACATCAGAGGTCAGATTTTGGTCTCTTGACTCTGTTTGCCTTTCCTGTGCCTTGTGTGTTCTTGGGGAGGCGTCTGCCAGGTGCAGTTTTCTGGCTTAGTGAGCGTCCGTGTGCTGGTAGTGTTGTGAGTGAATGGCTTCTTCAGGAGCTCAGTGTCTAGCATCCCTGTAACTAGCCTTGAGTGGACCAGGCCTGTTGTGAGCCATTGTCTTCTTTCATGCCCCGTCCTATGAGTGAGGTTGTGTCATCTCTCCACGTTTTCAGATGAGGAAACCGAGATTGAGAATAAGCAGAGTCAGGAGTCAAACCTGGTCCCAAGCACCTCTAAAGCCTGGATTCTTTCTGCTGTCCCCTTCACTGGAAGCTGCTGCAGCCCTCACAGAGGCTGGTGGGCTCTGGGGGTCAGCGCCACCCGGAGAGCCCTAGCAGGTGGAGGCTGGCTCTCAGCCCAGCTCCAGTTCCTCCTCTGGAGCTCCGCCAGGGTCGAGTCTGTCAAGCTCAGGCTGAGCCCTTTGGGGCTTCTTGAGGCAGCCGGTGGGAAGAGAAACCCCACAGGTGCTGGGGAATGGTGACAACTTCCCTGTGCTGGATCTCCTGATATGTCAGGTGCTTTGCGAGAATCATTCTGAACCTTGTCTCTAATCCTCACAGCAACCCTGCAAAGGTGGGGGCTATTGGCCAACCCTGGTGTACCGATGAGGATCCTGCCCCCATGTGTAGCTGTGTTGACCACATGCAATTCACATCCAGGCCCCTCTGACCCAGGCCCTTGCTCTGTCCTCTGAGATCCTGCCTGTTTGCTAGCCACTGCCTCTGTTTCCCCTGTGTGCTGTATGGAGTCATCAGTGAGCTCTTACATCAGGGGATTGTTAGAAGTATTTATTGTCAGTAACATATAATACTATATATTACAATATAATATAATGCAACATAATAACAATAATTATATGTAGTTTTTCAGGCCCTCAGGCCCAATAGACCAAGGATTGATCAGGCAGTTTATTCCTTAACACAGCAGCAGTAGATGTGCATGGCCGGTGCTTGTGTGGATTACCGGGCTGGAGCCATGTCTGCAGTTCAAGGAGGGTGTTTGATCTGCATGTGTCCATTCTTGCCTGTGGTGATTACCTTGTGACACTTAACATTCTCACTGGTCTATTCACCATCTTACAGTCTTGATTAAGTCCAAGGCACCTAACCTGAGGGACCTTTCATCTTCTCTGTGGACATGTTTCAGGTGGATAGAGGCAGAATAGAGGCAAAAAACTGAGCAGGCTGGCTGGCAGGCAACTGGAGTTCTGACAGTAAAAAGGGAACAAAAAAAGGAAGAAAAGGATGTGGAAAGAGAGATACAAAGAGAGATTGATAACTCAGTCAAGAGAGACTTCTGTGTGATTGTCCTCTGAATAACTTTGCAGGTTTCTTCCCCTTCCCTGTGTTCCCTCTTACCCTGCTTTATCCTCAGACAAGTCATAACAGGCAACTTAATCTTGGTTTGCAGCCAAAGTGATTATCCACCAGACACTTAGTGTCTTAGAAGATATCGTGGAGAATATCTCTGGGGAATCCACCAAGTCCCGACAGATCTGCTACCAGTCCCTGCAGGAATCCGTTCAGGTCTCCCTGGCCCTCTTTCCAGCTTTTATCCATCAGTCAGGTAGGAGCTGGCCGCAGGCCTCACTGCTGGGTGGTGCTGACAAGGACCAGAGTAACTGCTTAGCTCTGCAGGGCAGGCCAAGTCAGTCGGTGGGGTCGGCCTAGATGGTGAAAGGCGGAGGGCGGTGATGTCGTGTGTCGCTGAGTCACTTGGGAACATGAATGGATTGGAGTAAGAGGGGCATTGCAGTGGGACAGAGAACTTTTCTGATAGTTCCACTTATTTACTTACATGGCAAGGTGGATTTTGCTGAGATGCTTCACCCCCGCACACTGTCACTGTCACTCAGAGACGCTCTCTCTGGGTCTCTGGATGTACTCGCCTGGTTCTCATGACCACTTACAGTGGTCTTGTCAGTCTTATGAGAGAAATATCCAGGACTTCTCAGGCAGCAGATGTTCACCGATTGCCCCTGAGTGTGTGCAGTTGAAGCCAGAACGTACTGTACGAGATGATTGTTTAGATCTGGAAGTGGAGCCACACTAAATGTAACCAGTATTTTCTGCAGTTAATCTATTTAATAGCCCAGGGCCATGCAATCTGAGTACACCCTCACTGTCCACTTTCAGCCACTTGACACTGGACCCAACTGCAGATTACCAGTCATAGAGAAGTGGCTGAAGCCCTCAGGGGCTGACCCAGTTCAGTAGTTGCATCAGCGAGTACAGAATAAACCCACCTGCAGTGAGAATTCTGCATGGCGCTGGGTGCTGGGCAGTGAGGGCGGCTTCGAGATGACCTTCTTTTCCTATCGTGAGCCATCAGGCAGAGTTCTCTGTACCAGAGCTGTTTTCTCAGCACATCCATAATCATTTCCCACTTTCCGTATTGGCTGTGATGGTGTTGGGGAAATTTCTTCCAGCAGGAAGCCTTAAAGAGAAAGGATAGTGCAGATTGCAGAAGGAAGTGCATCAAGCCAAGGGCTTCCGTTTATCCCTGTGTACGTGCCTCTGATCATTTGCTTTGTCCCTTTATTTAGATGTGACTGATGAGATGCTGAGTTTCTTCCTCACTCTGTTTCGAGGCCTTAGAGTACAGATGGGCGTGCCTTTCACTGAGCAGATCATACAGACTTTCCTCAATATGTTTACCAGGTAACCACAGACCCGCTGTGTCCAAGGTTTTCAGACTCCACATGAGAAGTGGTGCGACCTGGCTACAAAGTGTGGGACTTTTTGCTCCTTTCCTTCACTTGCCACAAGTGTTGGTTTTCATACTGCTCCCCAGAGAAACATTTTCTTGGCTACTGTGTGCTTTCTCTGTCTGCAGAGAACAATTGGCCGAGAGCATCCTCCACGAAGGCAGTACTGGCTGCCGGGTAGTTGAGAAGTTCCTAAAGATCCTGCAGGTGGTGGTCCAGGAGCCTGGCCAGGTGTTCAAGCCCTTCCTCCCCAGCATCATCTCCCTGTGCATGGAGCAGGTGTATCCCATCATCGCCGAGGTATGAGGGGCTGGGGTGGTCCACTGTGCTGCCTCCTGCCTGAGATGGGGGACGGAATGAAATATTGAGGAAAATGTGTTGTGTTTTAAAGTTAACTTGTTAGTTATTTTATTTTTCTTATAAAATAATTTTTTTTCTGAGAAAGAATGCCATTAGCTTGATATGGTTTTTTTATATTGGTTGAGTTAATTAGAGCTAATCTGGTGTAAGCATAACAGGTTAATTGTCACAAGGTTGGTTGGTAAGTAAGATCAGTGTCCCATGGCAAAGAATTTAGAACTTCAGGTGAATATATGGTTTTCTCCAGCAAACATAACAAATGTTGTAGCAATAACACTTCATAACACTTTCCTATTAAGAAATTGCATGATCTCAAGGGTACAAAACAAGTTCTTAGAACCATTCAAAGCTTTCATCATTAGAAAGCTCTTTGTCCTTCTTAGGAAACAGCCACTCAGCATGACAAAATTCAGAATAAATATATATTTAACTTAAGTGTTCTGTAATAGTTACGTAAATAAGGGCTAACCTTCCTAACTGCCCAGGCTAAGGCTTAAGTAAGTCCAGTTGCTTTGCGTCATTAAACACACCTGCGCCCTCTGAGGATTCCTGCCATGGAAGTTGGTGCCCCCGGTCTTAATTTAACTTTAATCAAAGCTGAATTAAATAGATCTGGGCCTTATAATTTTTACTTCTGCTGAGACCTGTGGAATAATGTGACCTGTCATGTTCTTCAGTGACTTGGAGATTTTTGGATAAATGTGAAAATTATTGCTGAGCCTGCCTCCCTCACCCTCTCCTCTTGCCAGTGAGAAAGGAGACAGGCTGGGAGAGCAACTAGCGCCACACAGTGCCTCCCCCGAGGAGCTGCTTCCACCTGGAGGCCCTCTGATGCTGCTGTCGGTGGTTTCTAAGTGCTCTTTAAACTCCTTTTCTATAGAGGGCAGAACCTCTTTTAAGCCTTCTTATTTGTCTTTATCCTCAGAGGTTGCATAAGGCCAACAGGTTAGCTGGGACAGCTTTTTTTTTATACTGGCAAAGGAACAGCACCACCAAGAAGATGTGACAGATCAGATCAGCTGCTTGCTCAGCCGGAAATCCATATTCCTAATTGTTTTCCATTTAGTAGCCTCTTTTTCTTAGCTTAAAAAGCTGAGTGCTTCCATCAGAAAAAGGGCCCCTTGGCACCGACCCAGGCATTCTGTGTCTCAACTGCGGCCATGTCTCTGCCGAAGAACTCCTCGTTTGAACTGCTGGCCCACAGGGGGCTTGACAGGACGAGAGTGAGGGTGGAAAGCCAACACGCTGCTGGCTGTTAGGAGGCATCTCTCAGGCCTCTTTGCTGCTCTGGGCCCAGGCTGTGAGTGGCTCCCTGAAGGTTTGAGGGTCTGTGTGTGTCTCCACAGCGCCCCTCCCCTGATGTGAAGGCTGAGCTGTTTGAGCTCCTTTTCCGGACGCTCCATCACAACTGGAGGTACTTCTTCAAGTCCACCGTCCTGGCCAGTGTCCAGAGGGGGATTGCTGAGGAGCAGATGGAGAATGAGCCTCAGTTCAGTGCCATCATGCAGGTAACGTGGCAGAGCTGGTGAGGCTGCCTTGTGATCCAGGAACAGACAGGCATCATTCTGGACACCAACTGGGTCCACTGGCCGATTGTCCCTTGCTTTGCTTCTGTGGCATATGGTCCCACTGCCTCTAACGTGGCCACTGCAGCAGGCGCCACACAGTGGCACTTTGAAGCCTCGTGGTCTTGGGTCTGAAGCTCAGCTCTACTTCTTAGTACCTATGAAGTTAGTTAACTTCTTGGAGCCTCAGTCTCTCCATCTGTAAAGTAGGGATAGTAGTGCCTATTTCGTGGGTTTGTTGTGGGGTTAAATGAGAGTGTACACAGCGTTCCTGGCACCCAGGATGCTGGATACGTCTCAGTTCCCTCTGCCTTATAGCAGAGTTGCCCCACGTGTGAGGAGGCTGCCCACGTCAGGACCACCGGGGGCCCTCCTTACCTGCAGCAGTGTGTTAGTTGATCTGCATTTTTGAGAGATAATTCTGGCTTGTACTGTGTTGGGAGAAGCACTGCCCTGTGATTGTCTCCCTTTCTGATCAAGTGCAACTGTTAAACCCTAGAGAGTGAGCTCTGGGGGCTGAGCACACACCACTGTGGCTATAAGACCCCCTTCTCATAGTTGAGGAGCCCAGGGACGGAATGACGAGGCCATCACCGGCTTATTCTGGGGAGTGTCCTGCCCACCACTGGGTTTGCATTTCATTGGCCTCCCCCACTCCTCCTCAGTCACTTTCTGTGGGAGCAGGGCTCTTTGTGTTTGGGGTGGGGGGGTGAACTGGAAACTTCCACAGCCCAGAAACTGCAAAGCAGTTTAAAAATTTGCCATTGCTTAACCCCAAGGCAGAGGCAGCCAGGTGTGAAGGAGCCTTCAAGGATTTGTGGTTTATAAGATCTGGGATGCCAAGGAGAGGGTGGTTTATGGGCGAGTGGTTGGCTTGAGGCGGGGAGGGCAGCCTCTGGTATCTGCTAAGATGGCTGAGGTGCTTGCCTAGAGGTGTTAGCTGCTTCCTTCAAAGACAGATCCTGTGAAGGTGTGGAGGTTTATTACAAAAGGTGCAAGGTGAGACCAAATAAGTGAGGCCCAGTGGGGAGGACTTGGGAGCTCAGACTACACAGGAGCGTTCCAAAGATCTGACCAGACAGGCCGGGAGAATGAGGCGGTAGGTGCCCCCGCCCTGCGTCAGCATGGGGAATTGCCGCCAAGTGTCAGTTCTTTGGGCGTAGGGAGGTGCCCTAGAAGGGCTGGATCTGAGGGTGTTGAAAGGCTGCTTATAAAATGGTGGTCTTATTTCCTAGGCTTTTGGACAGTCCTTTCTCCAGCCTGACATCCACCTATTTAAACAAAATCTCTTTTACTTGGAGACTCTCAACACGAAGCAGAAGCTGTACCACAAGGTGAGTGCCCCAGCTCTCAGATGAAGGCTTCTTCCTCAGAGGTGTCATGGGCCCAGGCCGAGGCCACCCTCCTCGGGTCAGTGGCTGCGGAGCACAACAGGAAGTAGGCAGGGAGCCCGCCCGGCCTTCGCTCACCCTGCTCTTCCTGTCTGCAGAAGATCTTCCGGACCACCATGCTCTTTCAGTTTGTGAACGTGCTGCTCCAGGTCCTGGTTCACAAGTCCCACGACCTCCTGCAGGAGGAGATTGGCATCGCCATTTACAACATGGCCTCTGTGGACTTCGATGGCTTTTTCGCGGCCTTCCTCCCAGAGTTCCTGACCAGCTGTGATGGTGTGGATGCCAACCAGAAAAATGTGCTGGGGCGGAATTTCAAGATGGATCGGGTGAGGAGAGAGAGGCCAGGCTAAAGGGAGGGCAGGCGTGGGCTCTCAAGCCTGGCACCTGTTCCGAGAGGAGGGGGCAGGCTGCCTCGCGCGTGCTTTGTGCCCCCGGCGGCTCCACTGTAGCTCGTGCGGCTCCTGGATGACTCGGTGCCGTGGCTGGACTGAGGGGCACACGCTGTCCCCCAGTGGCGGCCTCTGCAGCACGTATATTCTTCGTCTCAGCTACTGGGCCCGGTTCTGGCCCCAGCCGTCCGCCTGATTTGTCTCAGCTTCTTTGCACCCTGTCGAGCCCACCTCTGACTGGGGCCCAGCTCTTGTTTCCTCTGGGTTGTGAGCCAGTACAGCCAGGACTTGCAGACAGGCCATGAAGATTGATGCTTGGGAGCCCAAGCATCAGGGCTTAGCGGTGGTGCCCTGGGCTCTTCCAGATGCCAGGCTCAGTGGGGCTGACCTGCTGCCAGGCCCTGGGAGGAGCGTCACAGTGCTCATGCTCTTGCCTCCCACTGCCCACCCAGAGACGGTCAGGTGGGCTGTTCCGCCTGGGCAGCCCCTTGAGTGGGAACTGGGGTGGTGAGGTCTGTGGATGCACGTGAAGCCATCGTTGCTAGTGTGTCCAGGTCCCATGGTGCCCAGCCTCTCCTGTCCTGAGGCCTCGTTGCTGGGCCCTCACCTGTCCTCCTCCTTCCAGTTTCAGCTGCTGTAAGTCTTGGCTGTTCGCCCGCCAAGAGGCTCTTCCTGGAACTTTTCCTATCGAATAAGTAATTTTCGTCTTTCAGCCACTCACACTTGATGCAGTGACACCTTCTCTTTCTCCCACATCCTCTTGGTGGTGTTGACTCGACCGCCGTGCGAGAACAGCCCATCCACGTTCCACTTCAGCGTCCAGGGTTGCGTCCAGGGTTGCGTGTTGCTCTTGCTGGAGCAGACTCTTTGTCTTCCTTGCTTGTCTCGTCTGTGATACGTGTCAGGGTCGTTCTTTCTTAGACTCAGCTCCTGTTTTCCCTTGTCTTGGAAACTTTCTCTCCCTGGCGTTGATCTTGTTTTCTCCTGAGCTTCGTTAAGTTCACTTCAGCCAGTTGGCTATTTTGTCATCCTTATCCTGGAGGCCAAATCCTAATATTTAATGATCAGTTTCTAATGATGTCATTCTCAGTCAACTTCTTGATTTAAAGCAGTGGTTTTCAAAGCTATTGATAGGTATGCATCAGAGCACCTGGGGTGCTTATTAAAAATGCAGAAATATACTGCCATGTTCCATTCAAGACATTCGAATTTGGCATTTGGGCGCCACTGATTTTAAAAATATCCCTTGGTTTGTTTTCTTGAGGATGAAATAAGTAAAGGAATCGGCGCCTTCATTCATTCATTCATCCATTCACTGTGTATTTGAAGCTGGCTTCTTCTCCAGCCCTGTGCCAGGTGTCCAGGAGCTCGTGCCTCCCTGCCTTTAGGGAGTCCTGCTGGGAAGATGGGCAACAGCGCCCTTTGTGGACCACACTGAGCCAAGCACCGTATCTGCCTCGGCTTTTTTATAGCCTTCCGACAGCCTTCTGAAGTGTAGGTCCTGTTGTTTAACCCCACTTCACAGAGGAGCCCAGGCTCAGAAAGGGCAGCAGTTGGTTGGCAGTTACAGAACTTGGGATTGGTGGAGCCAGGAAGTGGGATCTGGAGCTGGGGCTTCTGGCTCCAGAGGCTGCCCTCACTGTCCACAGGCGGGGTGAGCCAAGGGCCTCAGAGAGCTTGGAGCAGAGGCACCGACCTAGCCCACTGGAGCCAGGAGATAGGACGTATCCGAGTGGCCTTTTTGGAAGAGGCAGGCTTTGAGCTAAAGTTTGAAGAGGAGGAGAGGTTAGCCAGGTGGCCTAGGGGGTGTGGACAGGCACCGTTGATGTTACTTTGCCTGTGGACCTGCAATCCAGCCTTCAGTAATCCCAATCCAAAGATGAAGAAGCAGACCTCGGGTGGTCCTGTAGTGGTCCATGGTTGAATTTGGGCTTCCTGCTGTGAGGGGCCTTCTCTGTTTGTATTCTGCAGCCTAGCAGGCTAGGTGTCATGAGACATATGGGCCACTGTGACTCTTGATTGGCAGGGCCTGGGTGGAGAAGGGTTCTGCAGATGTGGCTCGGCCGGCCGTGGTGGAGGGGAGCCGTATCCGTGCTCGGGAGCGACTCCAGTCTGGATCCCCTCCCGTCCTGACTGTGTAACCTGGGGCAGGTTTCTTAATCTGTCTGCGCTTCGCTTTCTTCATCCTTCAAATGACGGTACTAACAACCTGCACCGCAGGCTGGCAGCGAGGATTAAACAACTTCTGTCTCTGAATTGCTTGCGACAGGGCCTGGCACGTGGTGGGCACTAGGGCAGTATCAGCTGTTGTTCTTTTTCTCCCACCGTGCCTTCGCTGACACGTGGGGCAAGAGTGAGTGAAGTTTCGCGTTTTGTCAAATGTTCTCAGAGCTCCGGACGCCCTGTGGGACAGGAGTGGCTGGTGGGGTGGGGGTGATTTTGGGTGTTGGGTGGGGCTGGGCTGCAGCTGTGCCCCTGCCTTCCAGGACCTGCCCTCGTTCACCCAGAGTGTGCACAGGCTGGTCAACGACCTGCGTTACTACAGACTCTGCAATGACAGCCTGCCCCCTGGCACCGTGAAGCTCTAGGTGTGGCCTGCTCACCACCCAAGGGACGTGGACTCCTGCCGCCGCCACCTGCACCACCTCCGCCTGCTGCCACGGGTGTCTCCCGGACGGGCCTCGGCCACTCCTCGGCTTCTCACGCCCGGAACGGCGTCGCCTGCCCTCACCCCCCTCCACGCTCCTCTCCTGCCACCCACCCAGCAGAACTGGCCCGGGGTGTCCAGGGCTTTGGAGCAGGCAGGGATCATGCGGCCAGGTACCAGGGAGGCAACGGGAAACCCTGTGGGGTGGTCCGTGCAGATCATGCGTGTATCAGTCACGAGGCAGAAATGCCAAGGACAGCTGTGACAGTGCCACCTTCTCACCATTCCACCTCCCCACCCCTCCCGGCCCAGCCGGCTAAGGAGAGGCATGATGTTGGAACTACTTTGGCACTTCTGTCAAGCCTCTCCCTCCCTCCCCCTCAATTGCCTTGAAGTCTCTGCTGTTTGTCAGAGATTTGCAGACCCATGGGGTTTTTTTTTTGTTGTTCTTGTTTTCTCATCATTCCATTGTGATACTAAGAAACTAAGAAGCTTAATGAAAAAATAAAATGCTTATGTTGTTGTTATATAAACGGTGGTTAGGGAGCTTCTTTTCCACTCAAAACTTCCTTAAGGGCCAGCATCCAGGTGAAGGGGAGCGTCCTGGCAGGGTGCCGGGCAGCAAGGGGTGAGGCCTGTGTTGGTGCCCTGGGGGAGCCCCTCCGAGGAGGACTAACTTACATCCCATCCTCTTCTCGACAACATCTTTATAACAGTGAGAAGACGCAGGGTCCCTGTTTCTCAAGTTCAGGGACGGTGGGGGACTTGGTCTGACAGCTACCCTAGTGGTGGAGGTGGGCCTGGAGTCCAGGTGGTGTCCACACCCCTGCTTCTCAAAACGTGGGCTCCCACTCCTCCCCCTCCCAGAGAGTGGACCCCTCAACAGACTGAAGTCTTGCCTGAGGACAACAGGGAGGTGAAGGTCTCTTAATGGATTGTCTGAGAATGGGGGTTGGGGAGGGGAGGGGAGGGTGTAGCTGTGTGAGGGGCGAGGAGTGGGTGGGACTCAGGGCTTGCTGGTGTGTCAGAGAGGTGAGGCCTTGACCAGCTGTTCATGTGAAGAAATGACACTTGTCCTTGAAGTTTCTAGGATAACGGATCGGCAGCTCCTCCTGCTCTAGGTGTGACAGGGACTGGACAGACAGGACTGGGGTTGCTTCTAATGAGGAACACCACGCCTGACAGGAAGAGGTTTGCTCACCTGAAAGTGAGGGTAGGGGTGTTATGTGAAGGCTCATTGACAGAACTGGGGAGGGAGTTGGGGGCTGATGGCTTCTACTTCTGAGGCCTTTCTTTATAAGAATAACTTTGGTGGGGGTGGGGACGTGGGCTGGATTTGAGCTACGTGCACACGTGCACATAGCTCCTTGCTCCACGTCAGTCACAGCCTCCCAGCTGCAGCTAGCCCCAGTTCAGAGTTCATAGAGGAGGGAATTGAAACTTCAGTCGCTCTTCAACAGAAGGGAATTAGCATCCAGTTATTCCTGGGCTATAAACACCACCTCACCTGCCTGCTAGGCAAGGCCGGGAGCGCTGCCTGTGCCCGAGATGATGAAAGGGCTTTTTGAATGCCTAATGACCGAGGGGGTGAGGGAATGGGTTTGGTCGCCTGTGAGCCCCACCCTTGGATGGAACACAAGGCAAGACTTGGGATGGTAGAGGAAAGGCCTTGAGGAGTAAGGTGGGCTGGGATGGAGGATTTTTATTCTAAGACTGATGGGCACGGCCCCAGCTGCATGGATTGTAGTGAGCTCCCAGTCCTTGGAGGTGGACAAGAAGAGGCTGGGTGACCTGCAGGAAGGGTTCCTCCCCTGGGAGGGAGGTCAGACAGGTCTTGATCCGATTTCTCTTGACTGCAGCGCCCCACATAGGGCCTGGTACAGAGCAGGCCTTAGGACGCCTGGGTGGAATTGGATAAGTTCTCAGGCCCTTGGCAAATCCAGAAACTGTCTTTGTGATCTGAGGAAGGGGATGGGGAAAGGATAGAGATGGACAAGAGGGAGCCTTTAGGTCAGTCTCAGCTAGGGACAGATAATGGCTGGGGGTTTTCAGTGAGGTGGGCTGCTTTCCCTGCCACCTTTGGGTGCAAGGAGTTTGTCTCGGCTCCATTTGACGCCCATGTCCTGCTTTCCTCTGGTTTCTGTCATTTACATCCACCAAAGGCACAGCTGCTGGCTTTGGGAAGGGTTCTGATGAAATTTTCTGGTTTTCACAATTTATGGCATTTTCCTCCATTGCCTACCATTGGCCTCACACAATGGAGGGTTGACATTTTTTAACAGCCTTTTTCCCGCCTCCAACTACAAAATGTTGTAGAAGAATATGTAAAAAATGCAGAAAAAAAAAATAGGGTCATCTAATCCCAGTGCCCAGAGAAAACCACTGTTAGTATTTTGGTGAATTTTCTTTCAACATTTCCCTATTTGTCTGCAAACATGTATGATTTTCCTTTTCCTTTTTTTTTTTTTAAATAGAGGTCCTGTTTTTGTAGTCTCCTTTTGATTTATTTAACATGACCATTTTCTCATGTTGTTAAATATTCTACGAAAACATGGTTTTTAATGGTGGATGGTATTGTAATAGGGAAGAACAAATCTGACTCCATGTTAGATCTGTTTCTTTTACTTTAATCTTTGTGTTCTGTTGCCTTTGCTTCCAGTTAAGAATGTTGCCCATAGCCTGAAATATACAGGACAGCCTATTCTCAAGGCTATACCTTTTTTTTTTTTTTTGTGGTCTGCGGGCCTCTCACTCTTGTGGCCCCTCCCACTGCGGAGCACAGGCTCTGGACATGCAGGCTCAGCGGCCATGGCTCACTGGCCCAGCCGCTCTGCGGCATGTGGGATCTTCCCGGACCGGAGCACGAACCCGTGTCCCCTGCATCGGCAGGCGGACTCTCAACCACTGTGCCACCAGGGAAGCCCCCCCCCCTTTTTTTTTTTAATTGGCGTATAGTTGCTTTACAATCAGCTTTATGTATAGATACATATATCCCCTCTTTTTTGGACTTCCTTCTCATTTAGGTCACCACAGAGCATTGAGTAGAGCTCCCTGTGCTACACAGAAGGTTCTCATTAGTTACCTATTTTATACGTAGTATCAACAGGTGTATATATGTCAATCCCAATGTCCCAAGGGCTATACCTGTTAAGAGTATTACACTTTTCTGCTCATACAGAGATAAAATGTTGCAGAACAGAGAATAATACTTGGCTTGTTGGAGGTTTACAGGAACACGGTGACCTGACCTATGGGGACAAAGGATTCCTGCACCAAGAAGTGTGTAACAACCAGCCACACCCCTCCCTCACCTTTTAAAATGCTTTGCTGCAAGCTTTCAGGTAGTTTGGGGTTTTGGGGGGCGTGAGCCACCCATGTCCTTGCGTGGCCCTGCAATAAACCTTTCTCTGCTCCAAACTCTGATGTTTCCGTTTGGCCTCGCTGGGCGTTAGGCACACAGACTTGCAGTTGTTGGCAGTATTCTATCATATGGCTATACCATGATTTGTTTATAGTTTTTCTTATTACAAATGATGCTGCAGTGAACGCCCTCGTACATAAATCTTGGTACTTGTGTGATTATTTCCATAGGTTCAGTTCCTACATGTGAAACTGCTGGGTCAAATATTTTTGAGGCTTGTGATATCACTGGGGCCTGATTTCTATTCAGAAGAAGGATGAAAGTTACAGACTTCAGAGTTGCAAAATGTCTGAGCTGTAAGGCTCACTGAGACCATTTGACCAAATCAGCCCCTAATTTTGTGGATCGTGGGGACCCTGAGCCCCAGGGCCTCCTGGCTGGTTAGTGGCAGCCTAACCAGGCCTCCTGCCCACTTCTGAGCAACATTAGTGTCCCCAAGTGACACCTCTGCCAGGCAGCTGGGACCAGGGAGAGGGACCTTGACAGGAGCCATGGTTGGTGATGGCTCGTCAATTTTACAGACTTACCAAATGCCTCCATAAGCCAGGTGCTTGGGCTGCGAGGGAAGGATTTGGAGATTAATAAGACACAGCCTGTGTCTGCAAGGAACTCACAGACCAGTGAGGAGAAAGGCAAACAGATTGTTGCAGAATCTAAGTACTTAGGACTGTGATCAAGGTTAGGAGTCCAGAAAATGGACAGAGGGTTGTAGAACTAGGGGATCAGGGGAGGGCTGAGGATCAGGGGAGGCTTCATTACAGGTGACGATCATCTGAGCAGGTCTCGCCTCTGGGCGAGTGGGCAGAGGAAGGCTGAAGACACCTTGTGACGGCATCTTAAGGCTGGCAACCAGGCTGGCGCTGACTGGAGACATTTGAATATTGCCATGAAACTTTGGTGGACAGATGGGTAGGATGACTATAATTTTTTTTTCCCCAAACACGGATGTCTTGAGTGAAAAGAGACATTATCACAGTAACTCTGGGGCGACAGGTGTAAACTGGGACTTCTGTTCTCCCTAGTCCTGGAAGAGAAAGTGTCCGGCCCTGGGAGGCTTGTATAGTGTCTGGAAGACAGACGATCCCCGGCATACTTCCTTTCAGCTTCAGGTGCAGCTGCCTGGCTCATCAGGAGGGATCGACTCTGAGCTGGTCCCCAGCACTGAGATAAACATGACGAGCAACATCGTATTCTGCACAGCCAGCATTTTGGTGGTTGCAGTTTGACCAATTTGGTTCATCCCCACACCAGCTCCAGGGGAAAGCTGGGGTCTTCCCTGACCCTCTGGACCTGAGCTGGCTGCCCTCCTCCAGATCCTCCACTCAGAAGCTCTCCTGCATGCCCCTTGACAGCGAGGCTTCCTTGCTAACCATACGGCACCTCTGTCCCCCGCCGGGATGAGATCTCCTTGAAGGCAGAGGAGCATCTGTGTCCCCAGCACTCAGTGTAGGGCCTGGAGCAGGTGCCCCCAAAACACTGAGTGCGTGAGGATTTTCCAGATGTATCTAAATGGGTTTTTCCTCAAAGGAGGAAGCTGGAGTCACACTGAGGTCTCTCCTGGCGCTAATTTTTAACACAATGAAGCTGCGTCCTTGGTGTCTTCTCAGAACGCCTGGCCTTACTTTCAGGCTCCTTAGGGAAAAGCACTTGAGAGAACGGCTCTTCAGTGAAGGATTTCTTCAGCTCAGGGACTCCCTTTTCCGCTCTTCCCTGTCTGCATCATTTGGAAACATCTTTTAAAAGCCATGTTAATTGATTGGCTCGGGCCCTAGGTGGGGTGGTGGGTTTCGCCACAGACATGGGTTATGCGGCCTCCTGGGTCTAAGCCGAGAGCCCTGTGTGGTGCCCGCAGTGGGGGGCAAGGAGGGTGAAAGATTAATTATTTAAACACATCCAGCAGCTCCAGTTTTCCTTCTCTTTATTGTGCAAACAATACATGTTCCTTTCAGAGAAACAGAAAGAAAATAGAAGTTTCTTAAGTCATTATAATGACTCAGTGGGTGGCCTTCCAGACCTTTCCTTCTGTGTATGTACATGCACACACCTCTTTCAGGGTGTACAACATGATGTTATGTGTGTGGCAGGGTTTTGCCCCCTTAGGCCTCTGTGCATATACACACCTTTTGGTGGGTCACAGACCCCTAGAGACCCCAGCTGTCTGGCTGTTTCTGCCTAAGCCATGACGGGGACCAGTGAGGTAGAAGTGCCCTCTGGAACATTGTAGGAGGTAATCTGGGCCCTCGTCTCTTGGACCCACGTTGGTGCCTGGAGTTAGCTTGGGTCCCGAGGCTAGAGACTCGTCCAGAGGGGCGGCTCCTTCCGGAAAAACCAAGACAGATACTGTCCAATCTCGGAGCCCTTGAGGAAGGCTTATCCTCACTTTGCCGAGGTGGGGCCTAAGGTCCAGAGGATGCAACCAGCCCATGCCCTGCCTCTCTCTGCCCAAGTCCTGAGCTCCCCTGGAGTCGCTGTGACCTTGCTTCCAGCCTCTGAAGGCCACTGGAGTAGAAGTGTTTCGGACTCCAGAGGAGTATGTGCACAGCATCTCCAGCTTCCCCCTGCTGAGCCTACCTGGGGAGGGGCTGGGAGCCCCGAGGACACTCTGGGGGCTGTTATTACCTTACTGATCTGTACTGTGGCATTTCCAAAAATGGTTCCCGCCTCCCCCGCTGCAGGATGAGACAGGCCACCACTGCCTTCCAGACGCTGCCCAGGGCTTGCTTTCTGCAGGCACCCACCCCAGCCCTTAGGATCCGCTGCTTTCAGGGCAAACGCTAACAGATAAGGAGACTGAGACGCAGAGAGGGGAAGTGAATTTCCCAAGGCCACACGGCAAGTCATTGGCAAAGCTGGGATCCAGATTTAGGTCTGTGTGGTTCCAGAGCCTGCGTTCTTTCTGCTATGCCTGTGCTCACGGAGGAGCCAGCCTCCGCTCAGCCTCACTGGGGAAACGGCATGCTGAGGGGCCTTGGAAGCTTCTGTGCTCCTGTCAGCCATTCCTAAGCTCGTTTCCTCCCGCCTCCCTCCCTCCCTCCCCTCCTCTCTTTCTGTCTCCCTTCCTACCTTCCTTCCTTCCTTCCTTCCTTTCTCTTTCTTCCCCTCTTTTTCTTTCTCTCCTTTCTTTTTTCTTTCTCTCTCTCTTTCTTTCTCTCTGTTTTTAAATATTTATTTGGCTGCATCAGGTCTTAGTTGTGGCACGTGGGACCTTCGTTGTGGCCTGTGGGATCCTTAGTTGCGGCATGTGGGTTCTAGTTCCCTGATCAGGGATCAAACCCGGGCCCCCTGCATTGGGAGCGTGGAGTCTTAGCCACTGGACCACCAGAGAAGTCCCCTAAGCTCATATTCTGCTGAGCCGAGGAGACAGGACATTTGTCACTGTCACCCTTGAACTTGAAGGACATTGAGGCCCAGAGGGGTTATGTGGCTTGCCTGAGGTCACACAGCTTGTAAGTGGCAGGGCGGGAAACCAGGTCTACGGGATTCCAAATTCTGTTCCCTGCCAGAGGTGCTGTGGCTGCTGTGCCTGGAGTCGGATTTGTTCTTCCTGAGAGGAAGTGCTTGTGGATGGAACTGCTGGAGGAGTCTCAGAGCCTGAGCTGGCTGTGGGGACAGTGGGAAGCTGAGAGCCAGGAGTCTGGGTCCCTGGGGGCCCAGATTCACCGAGTCTGCCGGGTCCCATCCCTTTCTGGTTTTGGAGCCTGGGCATGTGAGGAGAGGACTGCTTCCTGACGCACAGTATGCTCCACACAGTTGCTTCTGCTTCCTCTGGCGGCTTTGAGAGCTGTTTGCAGAATCCAGTTTGTATAGATGACCCAGGTGGAGTGCACTTCTGGGAGACCCTGGGCACTCCGGTCCATCCCTGAGCACAAGGCTCCTTGGGGTTTCTCTGTGCACAGGGGCTATGGAGCCAAACAAAGGCTCCTTAATAGAACGATGCGTGTCTGACCCACCCTCAGCTCAAAGGTGTGTATCACTTATGCATCACTCACCTGTTCAGTCTGCCAGTCCATCACCAGACGTTCACTGAGGGTTTATACTGTGACCAGTACTGGGTCGAGGACTAGGCCTGGGGCGTGGATAACCACGGGTCCTGCCCTCAAGAAAGTGGTCCATGTCCTTTATATCATCATAATTACTTACGAGAGAGAGACAGAGAGAGAGAGAGAGACAGAGAGAGAGAGAGAGAGAGAGAGAGAGAGAGAGAGAGAGTGTGTGTGTGTGTGTGTGTGTGTGTGTGTGTGTGTGTGTATATACAGTGCGCATGTGTGGGGTGACGGACAAAATATACTCTGTGCTCTGACCTGACTCAGATGTACACAAAACGTACCTGTTTCTAGAAATCATCTCATTTTACACTGCAAAACTGGTGGCCGGAAAAACGTATTTTAAAAAAATTTTCCCATTAAACTGAAATCATTCTCTCCAGATTTAAAACAGGCTCTTCTGGATAAAATATTCCATTAAAGTTCAAACTTCAGACAAGTTTTGTGAGAATTTCAAAAGGCACCTCTTCCTTCAAATAGGGGCAGCTCTGCACCAGGAGAGTGGAGTGCAAGCAAGATTTCACCCCACACTTGCTCCCTTAGCCAGGCCTTCTTGGATGGTGAACAACCTGCACAGCTGTCCATGGCAGACTTGTCAAACTCCCCACTGAAAAGTGTCTTGTCTCAAGAGGTCTCCCTTCCCCCTCATCCCTCTTCTTTCCAAGATGGCTTTTGGGGGGAGGCAGACGTCTTTATGGGGTTGGGGGAGGGACATACAGGTCTTGTTTTGGACTTTGGATCCTCAGACTAAAAGGCCACTATTAGATGATCATGGTCCCCTCAGGACTGAATATCCGAAACCGACTCAATCCTGTGTCTGAAGCTAAGTGTGTCTGCGTGCCAGACCCTTGCCTGTGACATCTGACCTTTACCATCCCCACCAGGACACAGCAGGTTGTCACCGGCGCCTGAAGTCTCCACCTTCCCGTCAGCAGAGTAGAAAATCAGAGTGAGTGGGCTTGAGGACTCGATGCTGTTTGGTGGCCCAGTAGTTAAGTGGGTGGTGGAGCAGCTCCTGCCTTTCCAACCCTCCAGGCCGGGGGTGGCCTGTTGCCCTGGGGCAGGCCTCAGGCTCCTGTTCTTGAGCCTCAGCTTTCCTCCCCTACCCTGGGGACCGGGCCTCCCTCCGGTTCCCCCGGGCCCTGCGGGTTAGGGCTTCCCCTCCCACCTTCAACCACCCCCCGGGGTCCAGCTCCCACCACTCTTCCAGACAACTCTGGAGAGGCCATGGCTGTAGAAAAGGGAGTTGGCAACAAGAAGTGAGGTCAGAGGGGGCAGAGCCGGAGTTCTGGCACAGATGGGCATCAGTCCTGCTGGTCAGTCTTGGGCAACATGCTGGCCGCTGCCCACACGAAGCCTCGGCCCATGTGACCCCTGAGGGGTCGGCTGGTCACTGGCTGGCCTTCAGTTTGCACGTGGTGACAGCTGACGGTCCGCATCCCCATCCTCACGCTCCGTCTTCTCTCCAGCCCCTCTGCCCACCGATCCAGCCTCCCAGGGGCAGAGTTTGGGGTCAGCCCTGGCCTTGCATTCTGAGGGGGCAAGCAGGGAGAACCAAGAGCATTCGCTTCCCTAGGGAGGGGGCGCTTCATGACCATGTCCAAACAGCCTCACCTTTCAGTGTAGACCAGCAGGACTTGGTGAGAACAGGAAGCTGCCCGGGCAACCCTTAATCAGGCTTGGAGATCCGCTATGAGGAGCTAAACTCCAACCGCTGCTCAGTCCTACCAACCACCTCTAAAATCTCGATGTCCCCCACCACGCTCTGCCTCCTACTCCAGGAAGCTACTTGACTCTCTCCCAAATTGGAATGCTAGGTCGGCGCATGTGATGGCAACAGGGAGACTGGGACAGGGAGGCTGGGACGTGTGTATTGCCTTCTATGCCGGGAGATGGACGCATACTGCGAGAATTTCCCCCAGATACAAAGGCTATTTAAAAGATGGTGGGCATGGGGCTTCCCTGGTGGCGCAGTGGTTGAGAATCCACCTGCCGATGCAGGGGACGCGGGTTCGTGCCCCGGTCCGGGAAGATCCCACATGCTGCGGAGTGGCTGGGCCCGTGAGCCATGGCCGCTGAGCCTGCGCGTCCGGAGCCTGTGCTCCGCAACGGGAGAGGCCACAACAGTGAGAGGCCTGCGTACCGCAAAAAAAAAAAAAAAAAAAAAAAAAGATGGTGGGCAGCTGCGTGTGCGACCTATGCCCACTAGATGGCCACACAGGTATTTCTGGATCCATAGGACTCCTCCAGCTAGACCCACTCCACAGACCCTCCCCTCAGACAGTGTGAGGGGCTTGGCCTGGGGACCCCGTCCTCGGTCTGCCCCTCCCGCCCCCGCAGTCCCAGGCCCTCTGGAGGTGCTGATGCAGCCAGAGAGGTGGGTGCCTGGGAGCTTGGTGGAGCTCAGAGTCTGTCTGTTCTTGTCGAGGTCCTGAGAGTCAGGTTCGGACAGATCTGGGTTCAAGTTCACATTCTACTGCTTCCTAGATGTAGGGCCAGACCCTAAACACTGGAAAAGTGTAGTGCCAACACCCCACCCCAACCCCAAAGTAATTAAAAATAAAAACAATACTAAGTCAATTATGCTTCAATAAAACTGGGGGGAAAATGAAAAAAAACCCCACAATACTAAATCATAGAATTAGATTTAATATTGTAAAACGATGCTACACTTGTCTGTGGGCTGATTTCTCTCTCTCTTGTGCTTCCACGCACAAGTCAGTCAGTCTAGCTGTGTGACTTCAGGCAAGTCACTTAGGCTCTCTGGTCCTCAGTCCTCAGCTGTAAAGGGGAGTTAGTATGAGTTCCTCCCAGGGTTGTTGAAGGACCACATGAGATGATGGATGTAGAGTATTCAGCTTCAAGCCTGGGTTGCAGTAGTTGTAGTAGAACAGTGGTCCTTTGGGTTGTTACTGATACAGGCTCCTTTGGGCCGTTGGGGTGTGTAACCCATAGCGCAGAAGGCCTGGCTTTGGCTGGTCAGCAGCAGTCGGGGTGATTGGGGGTTCAGCTGATACTTGATTGGAAAAGATGGAGACAGCTTGAGCAAAGTGTCAGACACACGGGCCAGGTGTAGACATGAAGCAGGTGTCAGGAGAGAAGATGGTCCCGGGCTGGGCATCCCCCCAGGTCCCTCATGCACTCCTCATGGCCCTGGAGAGGTGCATGGTTATCCTCACTTTCGAGGCAGAAGCTCAGAGATGCTCAGAGACACAGCAGGCGGGGCTGTGAGCCCAGGTGTGGTGGCAGCTTGCTGGTCAGCCCTCTCCTGCCACATGTGACGCAGATGGGGCTCTTCCTGAGCACCCCTCGCCCGCAGTGCTGGCCCTGGGGTCCAGGGATGGTCTGGGCAGGTCCAGGGGGGCTGGTGGACAGTGAGGCTTTCCCGGGCTGTCCCTATGGCCGCCTGTTGCCTCCAGATGCTCTGCCCTGTTCTGCATGGCTGCCACCCTGGGGACACAGCCTGTGACTTTGACACACACATGCACATCCACGCATACCGTCTGGGAGAGCAGGAATTGTCTGAGGAGGCAGAGAGCACGTGGCCTCCCCGGGAGGTATTGACATGGCCTCCCTGGTCACGGCCTAGTTCAATGCCCCTGTTTTATGGCTTGGGAGCCCGAGGCCAGAGTGGGGAACAAGCCAGATATGAGAGCCAGGGTCGAGCCAGGATTAGAACCTAGGATCCCAGCTCGCAGCTCAACTCTCTCCACGGCACCCCTGGGCACCCCTGGGAGGGGTCACCATGGTAACGGGGCGTCAGGCGGCCCAGATCATTGGGAGGAATAGGCCAGGGAGCTATCATTTCTTGAGAACCTACTAAGTGACTGGTTTATTGGGGCATTTAACTCACTGGAGTGTAAACATGAAATGGTTTCATTTCTTAAAAAATAAGGAGACAGCATAGCTACAAGCCTCAGAATTTCAACTGCCAGGGATCAAATCCTGGCTCCTGCCTCTTGCTGTGTGACCCTGGGCAAGTTTCTGAGCCTCTCTACCGCAGCCTCATCTTTGAAATGGAGATAATAATAATATAATGATTAATATAATAACAGTATTATAGGGCTGTTGTGACGGTTAAGAGAGTTACTAAATCTAAATAAAGCACTATGGGGCTTCCCTGGTGGCGCAGTGGTTAAGAATATGCCTGCCAATGCAGGGGACATGGGTTTGATCCCTGGTCCGGGAAGATCCCACATGCCGCGGAACAACTAAGCCCGTGCGCCACAACTACTGAGCCCGCGTGCCTAGAGCCCGCGCTCTGCAACAAGAGAAGCCACTGCAATGAGAAGCCCGTGCACCGCAACAAAGAGTAGGCCCCGCTCACTGCAACTAGAGAAACCCTGTGCACAGCAATGAAGATCCTACACAGCCAAAAATAAATAATATAAATAAATATTTAAAATAAATAAAGCACTAGAACGCTGGCTGGTACACAAGAAGTGGTGTATATGTTAGCTGGTAGCATTGTTATTATTATTGTATTTATTGTATTTTTATTATTCACATAATTGCCCTCAACTATACTCCATCCCTCAGTGCCATGTTGGCCTGATTCCGCAGCTTCTGGTCCCTTTCTGTTGGAACCGTCTCATTTTAGTCGTAGGCTCAGGCCTGCATGTTTCAAAATCTCAGCCTTCAGTTCACCTCAGAGCTCCTCCCCTCCCCTCGACCCTGCAAACTGCCTGCAGAGGGGTTCCACACATGTCATGGAGCAGAAGCCAGCCTCACCTGGACCCCACCATGGTTCAATCCCCACCATGGACTCAGGCTGGGAGTCCACACCATGTCTCAGTTCTGTGGTCCCAGGAGTGGTCCTGAGACCTCCTTTCCTCCTCTAATCTCTACTGGGGATAAAAAGAGTCCTTTCCTACCCTTCTGAGGGCCACAGAGAAGAAATGCGATTTCCCCTGGTCTCCCCAGGTGCACACCACCACAGGCCCTTCAAGTGGAGATCATCTGTGGGCCAGGGTCCCTACAGGGGGCCTCTCACATTCAGAAGTCTCTGGGCCAGAAATGCCACCAATGCCAGGTTCCCAAGTGCACCCCCAAACTCCAGGAGCCAAGCCCTGTGCAGTGGAGCCCTATCGGCCCCAGTTCTTCACCCCTCCTATGCCTGCCCTTTGCCTGTGGCTTCCAGCTCCTCCCACTACAGAGGAGTGTAACTTGGGTTTGGCCATGGACTTTCCTTGGCCAGTCAGGTAAAGTAAAAGTGTAACCAAGCAGGACCTATGAGGCCTTCCTAGAGTAGACCCCTACCCATGTCCTCTGCCTGTCTTTTGTCCGTAGAAAAACTTTAGTCAAAGAATAAATTTAATCAGAGAAGTGAGAAAATGCAGAAAGAAAGGAAAACAGTCGAGCAAGACAATATAATAATACTTTAGCCATTAATCAAAGTCAAGGACCTTTAGTTCCTCCTCAAGGACTATAGATAATATTCTGAGCCACGTCCTTTGAGCTGTTTTGCAGATACTGAAAACCCCACCAGGTGGGAGAAGTTAACTGTACGCTGCCCACAAGCGCGTAGACCCCAGACTAGTAGGAACCAGAAGGTTGATGATGCCGACCCCCGATTACCTCACCACCAACCAATCAGAAGCATGTCCACGAGCTGACCACGCCCTGCTCCTTGAACACTGTAAGACTCCTCACTACCCGCTCCGGGGTGGGGCGCACAGTTTTGAGGGCACTAACCTGCTGTGGCCCCCTTTGCCTGGCAAAGCAATGAAGCTATTCTTTCCTCCTTCACCCAAAACTCTGTCTCCGCGTTTCTATCCGGCACTGGTGAGCAGAGGCCGAATTCTGGCAAAAAAAGTGACAGCATGTCAGTTCTGACCTAGACCTTCAGAGGCCTCGTGCTCACTTCCTTGTACCTCTACTATTGTCATGGAAAGAGTAGGCCTGGACCACGCTCCTGATCCCAAGAGGAGGACGAAGGACACACGGGGAGGAGCCGAGGCCACCCCAAGACAGGCGAGCAGGCCGAGCTGAGATGAGCAGACCCCAGCCAACCCTCTGACGTGAGTGTGAGTTCAGCTGAGATCGTGGAGCTGCCCAGATGACCCAGCTGAGACCAGCTGACCCCAGCTAGCCCCTGGACATGTGAGTAGGCCCAAAGGAGATCGGCAGAGCTGTCCTAGCCAGCTCATTCCAGATCATCCAACCCCGTCACTGCAGGTTCCTGAGCTAAATACATGTGTGCTGTTGATGCCACTGAGGTTTTGTGGCTCTTTGTTACACAGTGTTATCTTGGCCTTTAGTTAACTGCTACGCATCCCCACCTTCTACCCCACAATGCAGGAGAAGGGCTGAAAATAAAGATGCATTACGCACCTCCGTGGGCCCCGAGGAAGCTCTCTGCCCATGCTTCTCTCCTGTAGGGGTGCCAGTGTGGGCCTGTGGAGCCTCTACCTCTACCAGCATCCAGCTGACAAACGAGATGCCTTTCCTTAAAGGCATCCCCTGTCTGTCTATACAATTCTCACAGAGCCTCCTTCTATTTAGAACGTGGGATCCTTGGCAGCTTTGGTCCTCGGCTTCAGACCTTAGCTGCTAAGCACAGACAAAACAGGAAAAAAAGTCTCATTGGGTGGCCTGTTACCTGCATATTATCTGAATTAACGTCTGCAGCGTCAGTGAGACTGCCGCCGCTTTACAGATGAGGAAATGGAGGTCAGTATGGTAAATGTCCTGCACAAGGTTGTAAGTGATGGATCCCAGATCCCAACACACGTGTCTGACAAAGGAGCCCATGCTATTAGTCATGCCATGGAAAAGAATCTCAACTGGGTGGTTGAAGCCAGCATCCCTCTCTGGCCACCTCATTGAGTCTGGGCTGAGATGGACTTCTAGAAGAATCTCTTTAGGGCTCCTTTCTACTTGCCCCCATTGCTCCCCCAGAAGGGCAGCTGCTATACTTGGGTCAGGTTTGTGGGTGAGGGTTGGGTTCCATTCGCCAGAGGCAGACTGAGAAAAGAGGTGGGCAAGGTGCCTGTGGCTGTGTCTGCCTCTTCCATTCCCCCCGGCCCCCACTTGCTTCTTCACTTCTTTCTCTGACAAACATTCAGGGAGAATCTGCTACATGCCGGGCTCTGTTCTAGGCCCACGGGACTCAACAGTGAGTGGCAGGCCTGGTCCCGCCCTCATGTAGCTGGTGTTCCAGTGGAGAAGACAGAACAGACCATAAATGAACAACAGTCGTAAATGACTAAACGTGGCCGTTTGGGATCATGCCGAGGGAAGGAGACCGTGCTAGGGATGGGACGCCTGCACGTCAGGATGAACGGCCGGGGGCCTCAAGACCTGGAGCTGAGACCCAATGGGACCCAATCGCGGTCTTCAGGAAGGAGGAATAGTAGTGCAAAGGCCCTGGGGCAGGAATCAGCTGGATGTGCTAGAGAACAGAAGGGAGGCCAGTGTGGCTGGAATTTAGAGAGCGAGTGGGCAGAGTATTATGAGATATTATTTGATTATCCAAACCTGGACATGTTAATTTTAATATGAATTTTAAACAATAATTGAAAACCAACAATAGTACAAAGTACTACTCCCCAAGCCCCAGCACTACCCAGGTGGGAGCTGATGTCCTGCCCCAGCTGCCTTGTTTGGCAGGTGGTGGGGTGAGGGGAGTCTCAGTCCTTCCTTTCAGCAGTCCTTGCTGAGGCTTCCATGACCCCCACCCCAAACTCGGGCCCCTAAAAGCTCCTGGGTTCCACACGGACGACAGCAGACACCGCACCAGCTCAGCAATCTCTGGCGCAGGCCGGCCTGTCAAGACCGCACATGACGCATGCGTGCTTGCCCTGGAGCTCTGACTGTGAAGGCTGTTTTCTGTGATAATTGACCTCCTTGAAAGTCAAAGCAGGAGGACCAGCCACCTCCTCCCAAGCACCTCCAGAGTCTCCTGCTGTTGGAGAAAACAAGTTTGTTCTGCAATCTGGGCAAGGCTTAACTCTGTTAAACCCAGCATCCTTCCCTTTCCTTCTGTTTTAAGAAAGACCCCGCAAGAACTGTGGCTCACTGGTTAAGAATCCGCCTGCCAGTGCAGGGGACACGGGTTCGAGCCCTGGCCCAGGAAGATCCCCCATGCCGCAGAGCAACTAAGCCTGCGAGCCACAACTACTGAGCCCGAGTGCCACAACTACTGAAACCCGAGCACCTAGAGCCCGTGCTCCGCAACGAGAAGCCGAGCCCATGCACTGAAATGAAGAGTAGTCCCTGCTCGCCGCAACTAGAGAAAGCCCACTCGCAGCCACGAAGACCCAACGCAGCCAAAAATAAATTAATTAATTAATAAAAAAAAAGAAGAAGAAAAAGAAAGGTTCCACGGATGGGCTGTGAGAGATTGATCACCCTGGATCCCAGCTCTGCCGCCTCTGGGCTAAGGGACCTCGCATGAGTCACCTACCTCGGTTTACTCATCAAAATAATTGAGGGAAGGCTGATGATCAAGACAACTCCAAGCTAGGGCTGTGAGGGAGTTTACCGAGCGTGTGTGCGTCAACTGCAGGTACGTAGCAAGAACTGTGGTAGGAAGGAGTCCTTCTTACTATGTGGTGAAGGACCTGGAACTTAGTAGCCCCTTGACCAGTGGTACTTCAGCCAGAGATGGTGACCATTCTTCTGGTCTTGCCCTCTTCCCTCCGGCCACACAGTGACCCCTTGCTGCTCCTCTCACATTCTTTCTCTTCCGGTCTCTGCACTGTTGTCCACCGAGCCCGCACCCCCGTACCCTACCCCGCCCCCCCCCACGACGGGTCTGCAAGGCTCACTCCCCTGTGGTCTCTGCTCCAGGGTACGTAAACAGCCTCCTCTCCATCTGCTTCACCTCCCTGGAGTTCACCTACAGCCCTCATCAGCACCTGACCTGTTAGGGTCTTTTTTTTGGGGGGGTGGGGGTAAGTGGTTATCATTAGTCTCCCTTCAAAAGAATGGAAGATTTTAGAAGGCAATAAACCACTTGTAGTGGTTGAATGATGACCCCTTCCAGCCAAAGATATGCCCACGTCCCAGAACCTGTAAATGCGACCTTATTTTTTATTTTTTGTGGTACGCGGGCCTCTCACCGTTGTAGCCTCTCCCGTTGCGGAGCACAGACTCCGGACGCGCAGGCTCAGCGGCCATGGCTCACGGGCCCAGCCGCTCCACGGCATGTGGGATCTTCCCGGACCGGGGCACGAACCCGTGTCCCCTGCATCGGCAGGCGGACTCTCAACCACTGCGCCACCAGGGAAGCCCAATGCAACCTTATTTTTAAAAAGGGTCTTTGCAGATATACTTAAGGATCTAGAGATGAGACCACCCTGGATTATCCGGTGGGCCCTAAATCCAATGATGAGTGTCTCCAAAAGATGTACCCAGAGGCGAAGGTGGGATGCAGAGATTGGAGGGATGCGGCCACAAGGAATGTCGGGAGACACCAGAAACTGGAAGAGGCAAGGAAGGATCCTCCCCTGGAGCCCCCGGAGGGAGCATGGCCCTGCCGACACCTTGAGTTCAGAGAGAATACATTTCTGTTGTTTTAAGTCACTCAATTTGTGGTACTTGGTTATGCAGCACCAGGCAGCGGAAATAGTTCTGTAGCGCCAATACCCAGAACAGGGCCTGGAATGTAGCAGAGCAGGGGGCAGCAGGTTTTCTCTGGAAAGGGCCAGAGAGCAAACATTTGAAGCTCCGTGGGCTGTGGGCCGTACGTCTCTGTTGCGACAGCCCAACACTGCCCTGGAGCCTGCAGGCAGCCACAGATAACACGGAAATGAAAGGGCATGGCTACTTTCCAATCAAACATTATTTGCAGACACTGAAATTTGAATTTCATATAATTTTCATGTGTCACAAAATATGATTCTTATTTTGATTTTGTTTCGACCATTAAAAAATGTAAAAACTGTTCTTAGCTTGTGGGCAGAATGCAGCAGGTGGAGGGCTGGATTTGGCCCACGCGCCTTGGTCTGCTGCTTCCTGTAACAGAGGCTCGATGGGGATTTGTTGAAGGATTGAAACATCAGAGACGGCAGCTGGATGCTCCAGTCAAGTAGCCCAGAGACCAAGATGAAACCATTTGCAGACTAAGCGCCTGGAGGATTAAAACAGACTTGGATTCTGGGGCCCTGCAAACTGCTGAAAGCAGAGGCCTCACCCCAGGATCTTCAGCCACAGGGAGGAACAAGGACGTTTGAAGGCTGATCTGGTCACTCAGATGCCTGGCTAGGGAGGTGGTTTCCAAGTCCCCCGGTGCCTGGAGCAATGGAGGATGCAGAAGGAGGCAATGACGGCTCCCTACAAAGATCAGATGTTGAGCTGTTGGTTTAGTGACAGTGGATCCTGGGATAACGATCTGGTAGAGCTCTGAGGACAGTGGAACTAAAATTCTAACCCAGTGGTGGCAAACTCCAGTGCCTGCTGGGATTAGGTCAGGGATAGGAATGAGCAAAGTAGATCTGATATAAGACAATAGGGAGTGGTGGGGACTGTGGCAAAGTGGAGAGACTGTATCCGATCTAAAACAGTTACTCAGTTCCAGCCAGTTCTGCCAGCTGGGAATGCAGGCCCAGTGCTGGCAGACTTTTAGATTGTCCCTAAGAAGCTGGAGAATCCAATTATTTGTATTCGATCTCCTGATTTAAAATCTTGGCTCACATTAAAAAAAAAAAAAAAGTCATACCAGGAGTTTTCCATAGGTTAAGTGGACACTGTCGTACCCATCTTACATTCAGAGGGGCTAAGTTGCTTGACCAGCAACACATATCTACGAGATGGCCAATCTGGATGTGGGTGACATCATAGTCTTCCAAGTGGGGGCTTTGTGTGGCCCCATTCCCTGAGCAGAGTGGTCCAGGGGGCCCAGAGGGTCTCTCCAGCTAGGAGGTCTGGGTCCCTGGTGCCTTAAGTCAGAGGGGGCAGGAGGGGGGTGTTCAGGTTCCGGAAATGACATAGCCACACTTGACCCTCCTTCTTGGTTGATGGAGAAGTGGCTGGGTACACACTCCCGTGTCTGATGGAAGCAGCTGTCACTCGTGTCTGTGAAGGAGGCAGTTTTCTGCGAAGAAACCTTGGGAAATTGGATGTGGCTGCTGTGCCTGCATCCTTAGGGGCCTGGGAAAGCACTTTGTATGCAATTAGCAGATTAGACAGCCCCTTCTGCCACCCCCGACCCGCCTCTTCACCCTGTCATTTCACAATTCCTCCAGGACCGGCGATGGCGATAGTGGAGAAGGATTTGCTTTTAATGGGTCTGCCCAGAATTGCCTTGTTTTCTTGACGTTGACAAACTAGATCCCTTAATAAAAGTTTCATGACTCAATTTAGTGAGGGAGACATGTAATCCCAGCCGCTACCGTCCTGATCTCAAAGATTATCCCTGGGCGTAGGTCCCAGGAACATTCCTGTGTTTGACACGAGCACTGTCTCTAGGGGCATCGCCTGCTGAGTTGCCAGGGCACCCGTGGGCAGAAAGATCCGCCCACTGCCCGGGAAGGCCTCTCTGCCATCGCTTCCCTCTGCCCTCTCGTGGTGGTCATTGGCCATTTTGGCCATCCAGAATCTGTTCTCTTGTATCTGCCCTAATCACCTGTGGGGATTGTTTGCAGACCTACCAGCCCTTTGCAATACTCCCTCTCCCTTTAGATCTGGGCAGAAATGCTTAGACCAATGCCGGGAAGTAACTCCATGTGTGTGCCTAGGGCAGAGCTTAGGAGGCCTTGTGGCTTCCACCTGGGCCTTCTAAGACCTCCAAGACACACGCAAAACAGGAGCCCCGTCTAGCTGACTGGAGGGGGGGGCTCACGTGATGAACTAAGGCACCCCACCGAGCATAGTACCAGCTTCCAGGTGTACAAGTGAGCTCCTCATCGATCCTATGGCCTAGTCGAGCCGTCAGAAGACTGCAGCCCACGAATGGTACCAGGAGAGAGAAGTATAGTTGCCTAGATTCCAACCCACAGGATCATGAGAAACAGTAATTGTTGCTAAGTTTTGCGAGTTGTTAACACAGCAATAGATAATTGTTGTAGCCACCTCTCTCTGTCTCCTCCATGATGTTTGGGCAGGGACTGAGCCCAGACGGCAGCTCCAGGGGTGGGTCCTGACTGTCTTAAGCCAGTCGGAGGATCCTATTCTCTCTGTCTACAGTGAGACGTCAAGAGCCATCTGCTGGGGCTTCTGGGAAAGAGAAACTTCCCCATCATCTAAGAAAGAGCTGGCGTGGTGTGAGAATGTGAGGTCAGGAATCCAGGCAGGTTGGACTTGGCGAGGGAGGTCTGTTGGTCTTGGCTGGCTTGGTCACGTATCTGGGAATCAGGAGGGGCTGTCAGTCAAGGTCCCCCTCCTGGGGCCAGCAGCCTAGCCCAGGTGTGTTCTGATCACAGCGACGACAGAAGTGCAAGTGGGAACTTGCAAGATCTCACGAGGCCTAGACTGAGGACCAAGCCACCAACATCTTGACCTCATGCTCTTGGCAAAGCCGTGTCCAAAGTCAAGAGGCAGGGAAGCAGGCCCCGCCCACTGTGGAAGGACAGTGTAAAATGACAAAGGGTACAGATACAGGATGGATAAAGAATGTGGGCCAAGGATGGGATCTACCTCATTTATTCATCTCAACAGCCTAAATCCACCCCCTGTGTGCCCACCCTTGGCTCACAAACCCCAGCCAAGTCCCTTCCTGGGGAAGCCTCCCCTCAGGGGTGCTGGTCAGGCGGTAGATTTTCTCTTCTTGATAAACTTACCCCAATGAGGGAGCTCTCTCCCTTGCACTGGGTTGAACCCAGTGTTTGGTTTTCCTCACTCCTGGGGAGACAGGAATGGAGTACATCCCATTCTTCCTACTTCTGTTTCTCCATGCTTCACTGCCTTCACCTATTTTAACGAAACCCTCTTCTAACTCAGTAGAATTCTTTTCTGCTCAAAAACTCTACACAATGTTACATGTCAAATTTATTCCATTAGGAAAACCAAAAAACAAACAACTAAACAAAACCCCCTCCCAACACACAGAACAGAGTTGACCACTCAGAGAGTTGCCAGGTGGAACTTCCAGAAGTGATGGCTGCCAGGTCAAAGTATCCTGGGCCACAGGAATGGGAGTCACATACCTGGGGTTGAACTCTAGCTCTGCCATTGACCTTGGGCAGGTCAACTCCTCTTTCAGCCTCAGTTTTCTCATCTTTAAAATGGGGATACAAGGGCCCCTGACTCATAGGGCTATTGCAAGGAAAAAATGAGGTCATGCGTATAAAGGTCTGGGTACACCATATGGCACTTAGTAGATGTTCAATAAATCGTCTTTCTCTTTGCTTTACTTGGGAGACTAAACCAGTAAAAGGAGTGTCAGGCAGTTGTGTATGTGTGTGTGTGTGTGTGTGTGTGTGTGTGTGAGCATCTCTACTGTTTAACAGATTGTGTGGTAAAGGTAAGAGGCTCCAGAATATATGTCTCGATCAGAAACCCGAGGAAGATAAGGCAGTGCGAGCACAGGCAAGATTCACCCATTTTCAGTGAGTTCTGTGTCCTTCGCCTCCCATCAGAGTGTGGGTGTCCCTTGAGGCTGTGCCGAAACCACAGGCCTGGACTCAAATCCGCTAGAAGCTTATGGTGTCTCCTGGGTGGTGGGGAAAGCTCTGGTTCCCAAGTCTGAGGGTCCCCATGTTCTCACACTGGCCCCATCAACAGTCTCCCCTTTGCCAGTATCATCTGTGACAGTCACAACAACGATGTCCTAAACATGCTGTCCAGTTGGCTTCTCATGGTTTTGCCACGTCCGTGCCATAGTTTCTCCATCTGTCAAAAAGGTCTAGAATCGGACCTGCCTCACAGGGCTGTTCGTGGATATAGTAAGTTAATCCGTCTGAGCCCGCTTACAAAGTGCCTGACACAGAGTCCCTATTCTCTATCACCGTATTTATGATTTATATTATTACTACTAAGAACAAGACCTTTGCATAGAAGACTCTTCAGTGATACTTTGTTACGAGATGGGGAGGGACCCTGAGTATGACTTCAAACAGCTGCTGAGTCTGGAGATGAGGCTCATGTATTTAAAGACAAGCGCCCACATTCGCTGACCTCTTCTGGGGTGACACGTGACTGTCGACTATTTGCCCCCCTGAAAACAAAGCACCTAATCTGTTCCTCTAAGAGGAAGGTAACTTTTAAACAATGGGAGAGAACGTAACTGCTTTCTTACATCTTTGGAAAGAGCATTTTGAAAGCATGTTTGGAAATGTTTCCATTGTTATGAGCTTGTATTGCCAAAAAGCAAGGAAAGTATGTTTCCCTTAGAAACTCTCCAAGCCTGCACACTTCAAGAACTTGAAAACGGAAGATTCCAACCAATTTCAAAAAGCTTCCAAAAAGAAAACTTTCAGGGGGTTTTGAATCCATTTGTCTTCCGATTTGTTTGCCGGACTTAGTGATGGATATCTAGAAAGATGAATGTAGGTGAGCCAGATTTCACCAAAAACTGTTCCCTATTTTGAGAATGGGACTAAAATATGAATATTGGTGTTTAGAAAGCACAGCCCAGGTCTTCCCTGGTGGCGCAGTGGTTGAGAGTCCGCCTGCCGATGCAGGGGACACGGGTTCGTGCCCCGGTCTGGGAAGATCCCACATGCCGCGGAGTGGCTGGGCCCGTGAGCCGCGTCCGGAGCCTGTGCTCCACAACGGGAGAGGCTGCAACAGTGAGAGGCCCGCGTAACCCAAAAAAAAAAAAAAAAAAGAAAGAAAGAAAGCACAGCCCATGAGGTGCTTCTTTCATTTGGATTTAGACATATTTGTATAAATCCAAATGAAAGCGCTCTTTTCAGCTCTAACAGCCAAATCAAGTATGGAAGTAACTCTACACAGAACCAGACTCCTGAATCACGACAACACGGAGTGTTAACCCATGTTTTTCAAAAAATTGAAGAAAGCGTATGCAGTTGCATTGCTAACTGGAAAAATATGTTATAAAGAATGTTTAAAGGAAGGCCAAAAGGTCTATTACACTGTTAGTAAATAAAATAAAAACATTTACAAGCCGTGTTTATTTAATCTTTATGTCCTCCTTTAAATTCTTTTAGTTTTTATATATGCTTTATACTGCTGGTAATATATTTGTAATTTATAAACTTTTATGCCCACTTGGAGACCTCTGCTCTCAATCACCTAATCGAGTCCCAGGTGTCCCTCAGGTCACTGTGGAGGCAATTTTAGCTTCTTGGTGGAGGGTGGATGGGGAGAGAGGGGGCTTTCTTCGGGGTCCAGGGAAGCAGAGCCTGCTGCCCCATTCTCAGCCTCTAGGGGGCAGAAGAGGGAAGCAAAAAACAGCTTGGGGGAAAAACGGACTCAGAAAGACAGCCCAAGAAGGGCTGGCTTCAGGAGATACCTTAGAATGTCTGTTTTCTCCCCAGCCTTCCTCACTGTCCCCTCTCAAGACTGGAGTAAAACAAACCAGCTACAGCCCCTGAGGACTGAGAAAAATCCCACTGAGTGCTGGAAACAAGGAGGGGAGTCAGTGGGCTATGGGGCTTTCACCTGGACACTTGATTCACCTGAAGATGACAGACAGCCAGGCCCTGGACTCTGGCCCCTGCCCTGCTACTTCTTGAGCCTCAGTTTCTCCAGCTGAGATTAAGAATTCCATAAGGGTTCAGTTACATCCCTTTGGCCAAAGTGCCTGACGTGCCCTCGGTCCTAAATAAATGTTCCCACACTCTTTCTCGTGATTCATCCACGCTCCATCCCCCTGAGATCTTCCCTGGCCTGTCATCCAGAGGACATCACTGCTGATGGTGGGGACCAGTGTGAGGCCCTCCTGTCCTCCTCCCACTTCTCTCCAGGACTGGCTCACTTCCGTCCTGCCCCGGATGTCAGAGCTGAGGTTGATTTGTTGGTCACCCTATGGCTGTGGTTTCTGAGCACTTTTTTTTTTTTTTTTTTGCGTTACGCGGGCCTCTCACTGTTGTGACCTCTCCCGTTGCGGAGCACAGGCTCCGGACGCGCAGGCTCAGCGGCCATGGCTCACGGGCCCAGCCGCTCCGCGGCATGTGGGATCTTCCCGGATCGGGGCACGAACCCGCGTCCCCTGCATCGGCAGGCGGACTCTCAACCACTGCGCCACCAGGGAAGCCCTCTGAGCACATTTTTGAGCAGACGTCCTGCGGTGCATGTGTGCCCTAGCCTGTTTGTTCTCTGTGAATACGGCCAGATAAAAAGCCCGGGCTTCCGTCTCATCACCAGAGCAGGTGTGGACCACAGCATGAGCCTCCTGACACACCTCCAGGACTCCTTACCTCCCAGCCACCCACCCTGCCGGCCCCCTGTGCAACCTTCCAGAAACACAGCCCTGGGTGTGTCATGCTCTAGGTTCCACAGTCATCACTGGATCCTCATCACTGATGGGGTAAGACCTTAGCTCCTGGGTTGATGTTCAAGGCCGTGGGATAGGAGCTTTCCCCAACCCCCTGCACTCCAAGCGTCTTCTCTCTCCATGCCTCAGTTTCCTCATCTGTCAAATGGAGGCAACTAGCCTTGTGAGGGTTGAGAGTGACAGGGGATGGAAGTCTCCTCCTGTGGTGAGGACGCTCAGCATGTGTTGCTGCCCCCTCCTCCTCCCCATTTACAGATGAGAAAGCTGAGGCTCTGAGAGGTAGGGGTGGCCCAGATGTGGCAGAGCCAGGATTAAAATTCAGACCTTCCACCCTCGATCCGGGACATCTGCTAACACATCCCAGCTCAACCGTCCCTCCTCAGTGAGGCCCCTGGTTGCTGTCGCTTGCATCCTGTTTTACCATCTGCAATTATTGAATGTACGAGCGGTTTCCTTGCTCATTGCTGTCTCCTCTTCTAGAACATAGCCCCATGAAGGTATGGACCTGGTTGGTCTTGTTCGTTGAAAGCCTAGCACAGAGCCAGGGCCTGTTAAATTCTTCTTGAATAGTTGTTGGAAGAGTTAAGACAGTTTCAAAGAAAACTCCAGTTGATCACTTGCTAATGAAGTGGGCTCCTTCCTCCTCTGGAGACCCCACACTCTGGGACTTCTTTGATTGCACAGAGCTCCAGGGTCCCTTGCTCCCCTGGGAACACTGGCCCCAAGCAGCAGGCAGCCTCATAAACACACCAGCGTTGCGAGGCCGGCTTTCACTGAAGCCCTGGAGAGGCATCTGAACCAGGGAGTAAAGTGTGTATTAGGCTTAGATACCTTGGGAGTCAATGTTTAAAAAACCTCACCAGTAATTGGAAATTGGCTAATTCCTTGCTATAATTAGGAGGGCCTGGAGGCCGGAGATGCTCTGGTTTCCCAAGCTTTATTTTGAAGGCTTAGAAAACAGGACGTGGCTGGGCTTCCCTGATGGCGCAGTGGTTAAGAATCTGCTCTGCCAACGCAGGGCACATGGGTTCGAGTCCTGGTCTGGTAAGATCCCACATGCCGCAGAGCAACTAAGCCTATGCGCCACAACCACTGGGCCTGTGCTCTAGAGCCCGTGAGCCACAACTACTGAGCCCACGTGCCACAACTACTGAAGCCCGCGTGCCTAGAGCCCATGCTCCGCAACAAGAGAAGCCACCGCAATGAGAAGCCCGTGCACTGCAACGAAGAGTAGCCCCCGCTCGCCGCAACTAGAGAAAGCCCGCGTGCAGCAACGAAGACCCAACACAGCCAAAAATAAAAACAAATAAATTTTTTTAAAAAAGAAAAAGAAAACAGGAAGTGACTTAGGAGGTCCAGAAGCTGGCGAGAGTGTTTGCAGCAGCTCACTCCAAGTAGAAAGTGAGATGCATTTGGGTCATGTCCCTTCAAAGCATATTCATGGTTCCTGAAAAGTATGAATTGGATTATTAACAGCAACAGTTTTTCTGGTAAATTTTGTTGAATATAAAAAAGGGCACAGTTCCCAACTGT
This sequence comes from Monodon monoceros, assembly GCF_005190385.1. Lineage (NCBI taxonomy): Eukaryota > Metazoa > Chordata > Mammalia > Artiodactyla > Monodontidae > Monodon > Monodon monoceros. Next base: position 69,698,671 of record NW_021703769.1, on the reverse strand, counting down.
ATGGCTCAATGAGTTTTCCTAAAGTGCACACACCTGAGTGACCAACCCCCAGAAGCCCCACCCCCAGGGGCCCCTTTCAGTCACTATGCCACCTCGAGACTAACCATCACCCTGACTTTTAGCACCACAGACGTGCTACATGGTGTTATCAAAAATGTTTGGGGCCTTGATTCCAGGTTCTCAAATTTGAATGCCCCCAGGGGCTCCCCACAGGTGTCCCTAACGATGGAAGGGCCCAGTGGGACTGTGGTCCCTCGTGATCCGCTTTACGGGGAACTTTGGCAATGGTTGCCAGGCAAAAATGCAGGCCCGGTGTCGGCAGGTAACTTGATCTTGCCAGAGAAGCTGAAAGTCTAGGTTTTTATGTGAAATCATGATTATTGAATGTTGGCAACTCATGAAAATTTAGCACCCTGTGGAGGCCATTTCCAACCAGGCCAAACAAAACATGCTCATGGGCCAGACTTGGCCTGCAGGCTGCCGGTGGAGGTGACCTTGAGGGACCCCCAGGCCCGTGGGGGAGACGAGCGTGAACACAGACATCACAGCACAGGAGGGGTGATGAAGGGCCAGACGGAGATGGACAGAGCCAAGGAAGGCTCTGCCATGCGTGGAGCGATGTGTGACCAGCACTTTGAAGGACGCACAGGATCAGCACAGCCAGGGCATCCAGGCAGAGGGAGGGGGAGGGAGGGAGGTGGGCGAGGCCTGGGGGACTGTCCCAGCCCACGGTTATCAGGAAGCGGAAAGTGGCTTGGTGTGTCGGCGGCATGGGAGGGGCTGAGATGTGGGCAGGGCCAGCCGTACAGGACCTGGAAAGGCAAACTGGAGCATCTAGACTTTGTCCTGGGGCCGGCAGAGGGCAGTACTTGAGCAGGTTAAACAGAGGCATTGGGGGCATTCCCTGGTCCAGTGGTTAGGACTCGGTGCTTTCACTGCCGTGGCCGGGGTTCAATCCCTGGTCGGGGGTCTTGGGAGACAGGAGGCCTTGGCCTTTGACAGTGTCTGAAGAGGAGGGGACAGGGGCTTGGGCCCACATTTCTGGCCTCCTAAACAAGCTCCCTCCCCACCTCAGCCCCACCCCAGGCAAAGACCCTCCTTGACCAAACCTTAGTCGGGCTCCTCTGAGCCCTTTTCTCAACTAGGCCCTGGCCTTAGGCTCTGTCCTTGGCCGGCTTACTCCAGTTTTAGCAAGAATCCTACTGGTTCAGTTTAGCAAGAATCCCTCATCCTTGAAACCCAATCAAGTTCCTCATTCCCCACTCCAGACAGCTTACCCTGCTGGGCCGCCTTCAGCAGGAATCCTGTCAAGTCGCTTTAGCTAGAATCCCCCCAGCCCTGAGGTTTCCTCCGCCCACCGACCGCCCCCCTGCCCCTTGGCGATAAATCCCCTCTTGTCGCTGTGTTCAGAGTTCAGCCCAATCTCTCTCCTGTGGCAAAACTCCTTTTGCAGTGGTCCCTGAATAAAGGCTGCCTTACCGTCTTAACAAGTGTCATGGATAATTTTTCTTTAACACCTGTCCACACCCAAGGCAACTGTAACATTATTTGAGGATAAAAATACGTATCCTATCCAAGGGGCTTGCTCATGAGTTTGGATTCGGTTCCGGAAGGGTGTGTAGACACATGCAGTGGCGCCCTCTGGTGGCACAATCTCCACCCCCTCGTCCTTATCCTCACTTCGAGTACAAGGTCCAGGGCAACATCAGTCAGAACTTTGGAGCTTCCCCGCGCCCCGCCCCCACCTGCTCGGGCTCAGCACAGGGAAGCTCTGTCCTTGCAGGAGCTCCTGCCAAACACCTCAAAGGCGTCTTACACATCCCACCTCAGATCCTGCTGGATCTGCTTTTGAAAATTGACACAGATGCAGAACCTCGTTGCAACCACCCTGGTCTGAGCCGCTGGCATTACTTGCACGGATTCACTCACTAGCCCCCAGCTGGTCTCTGTTTCCCCCTTCTTAATTCAGCATCTAGAGTGGTCCTGTTATACTCCAAGTCAGATATGTCTCTCCTCTACTCAGAACCTCCCCAGGCTCCCACCCAACTCAGAATAAATGCTGGAGTCCTTGTAACTGACTCCACACACGATGACCTGTCCCCTCCCCCCATCACCTCTCTACTCTCCCTGCTCACTCATCTCCAGCCACACTGCTTTCTCAGTTATCCCCTACCTCAGGGCCTTTGCACTGGCTGCTCCCTCTTCCTGGAACCTCCTTTCCTGGGATATCTCCATGGCCTGCTCCCACCCTCCTTCAGACCTTTGCTCCAATGTCAACCTCCCAGTGAGATCTCCTTGAAGCCCTGATTTAAAATCGCAATCTGCTACGCTCACTCCTGTCCTCCTCCCTTTATTGTTCTCCTTGGCTCTTAACACCTGCCGACTCTACAACGTACTTATTAATGCTGTTCATGCTCTTTTCTCTCCGGTGCTGAGCATCCAATGGGCACTCAGAGAGTGGAAGACTGTCTTAGATGGAAATTTCAAACCCCTCTGTGCTTCCTCTGGGTACTTCTTAAGAGAGTGTGGTCCCTGAGACATATGTCACTTGGGCTCTCCCGGCTTTGAATGCCCAGGACAGGGTTCCCAGCCTGTAGGTCCCCGAGTGCTACACACATGCACATGAACCACCGTCTCAAGCCAACATCTGAGGGACTGGTTTTCAAATGTGCACAGGTACTGCTCCGATGAATACTGCTCGGCCGTTTAAAAGTGTCACTGAATTCTTTTCAGCTGTTTGGCCATGATGTATTTTCTCTCTCAACCAATACCCTCAATACTGAATGGAGGTCCTCCTCAAAATAGCTGGGAACGCCTTGCCTAGGGCCAGAAAAGGGATCTAATGAACAAGTCTGGAGACCCTTGGCCATCCTTCCTATGGGTTCCTGCCAGGAACGTTGGCTACAATTATTCTCACCTACCCCCAGGCACAGCAGCAGCAGCTAGGGAGCACAGGCTCACCCACCAGAGTAAGGCAATCCGTTAACCTTGAATTCTGCAAGCCCTGCCACTCCACGAGCAGGGGGCTGTTGGAGCGGTTCTCAGCTTGGGCAGAATTCAGATGAGCTCTTGTAATCAACATGCAATTAACTGTTGCACATCCTGGGCATCCGGGCACCCTGTGCTTTGCAGGGTGACGGGGCTTCAGGGGTCATGGTTATTTTAGAGCAGAGGTGGGGATGGAGCGTTCATAGTTGGGCAATCCCACCTTGCACAAGAGATCCTGAAAAGGTCTGTGTGAATTTAATCCTCTGATCTTGGTTCAGATGCTAATAATAATAATAATGATGGCCAGCGTTTATTGAGCACCTACTAGGTGCCAAGTGCTTTTTGCAGGTGTGATCTCACTCCGACAGCCCAATATTCCTCCTCCCTTTTATAGATATGGAACTGAGACTCAGAAAGGTTTAGTACAATAACTTGTTCAAAGCCCACAGCTGGTCAAGCCCCCAGGGTCACCTGACCCCAAAGTCAGTATTCTTGACCTTTCTGTTCCCACCCCCCACCTTGGAGATTCTGGGTTGGCAGCCTCTGTAGGGCACCCCTGACTGATAACTGCAACAACTTTGTGTCTGGTGTGGTATCTCCTTGGGTCATACTGCTAAGGATCTCAGGTGGGTGGGGATGCCCGCATGGGGAAGTCCCATTCGTCATATCCGACACTTGGCATCCTGTGTGGCACACTTCTTTGCCACCCTTCGTGCCGTACCATGCCATGATAAGGAGCCCGGGTGACTGCAGCTTCATCCTGCCAGGGGAGCCTGTCCTGTTGGTTCACACAGCCCAAATCTCCCTGGGAGACCCCCAGGGGAAGCACAAGCCCTTTAGACTCTACAACCCCGCATTTCTGGTGAGGTACCCCTCCTGACAGGTCCTGCAACTCCAGGATCAGTAATGAGGCATCCTTTTCAGTGGGCCCTGCTGCTTCTTGGGTGTGGGAAGCCCAAAAAACTCAACTCTGCAGCTCAGACTCTTTGGGGCTCCTTCTTGGGGCTCCCTACCGGGCCTCCAGGGGAGGGTGCTGCGGGTCCATGTTCGTCGTGGGGAGCCCCAGCAGGCTCTGCCCTTCTCTCCAGAGGGCGGGACTTCTCTGGTTCCTGTGTGAGATGACCCCTCCTGGCTGGTTTTGTTGCTTCACGTTCCCGGTGGGAAGCCTCTTTCTCTGAGAGCGCCTTCTCTGGCACTCTCTTTCCTTCTCAGACTCTCCACTCGGGTGCGGGTCTCTTTAGGGGGCGCCCTTCTCTGCCGGGCCCCCGCCAGCGACCGGCGTGGGGCGCCCCCTCTCCCAGTGAGGGCGGGAACCAGAACAGTGTCGCCGGCCGCCTGCAGGTGTCTCCCCACGGAGGGGCGCGCGTCCCTGCGCCGTGGCCGCTGCCAGGCGCCAGCGGCTCCTCGCCGAGGTGCACTCGCGCTCCGGGCTCCGGGCGCGCAGGAGCCGCTCCGCCACCGCCCGCCCCCCGCGCCCCCACCCCGGGGGCGGGGGCATGGGCCAGCGCCGCGTCCGCCGCCGCCCATCGCAGGCGCCCGAGCCCCGGGGCGCGGCGGGCAGCGGCCGCTGACGCGGGGCGCCGGCTGCCAACTTCGCGCGCGGAGCTCCCCGGCGGCGCAGTCCCGGCGGCGCGGGCGGCATGAAGACGAACCGCCGCGGCCGAGCGCTTCTGGCCGTGGCCCTGAACCTGCTGGCGCTGCTCTTCGCCACCACCGCCTTCCTCACCACTCACTGGTGCCAGGGCACGCAGCGGGTGCCCAAGCCGGTCTGCGGCCAGGGCGGGAGCACCAACTGCCCCAACTCGGGCGCCAACGCCACGGCCAACGGCACCGCCGCCCCCGCCGCCGCCGCCGCCGCCGCCGCCGCCGCCGCGGGGAACGGCCCCCCTGGCGTCGAGCTCTACAGCTGGGAGACAGGCGACGACCGATTCCTCTTCAGGAATTTCCACACCGGCATCTGGTACTCGTGCGAGGAGGAGCTCGGCGGGCTCGGTGAGTGAGCGGCGGCGCCCCGGGGCTCCGCTCCCGGCTCCCCCGGGCTGCGCGGCCCCGGCGCCCCAGACCCAAACCCGCGCTCCCTCCTCGCGCCCGGGCCGGGGGCCCGCGCCACCGCCAGGACGCCGTGCCCCGCGCTCCGCAGGCTCGGCCGAGCGTTCGGGGGCGGGGAGCGCGGTGGGCAGGTCCGGGGGTGTCGAATGATGGCGTTCGGGACGCTCCGCCGTTTCAAGGTTCGGGCAGAGCTCGTGCCCCTTCCGAGCACCAGGCGCCTGTGGGGACGTCGCCGCGCCTTGGAGAGGCGCGTCTCCCGGCACCCACCCCGTTCCTTTCCGAGCCAGAACTCATCTCCATGCTCGCCCCTTCCCCCTCTTCCTTTCGCGGGGCACTGGCTACTCCCATCCATCCCTTCCCGCCTGGGGTGGCGATGGTGTTGGCGCAGGGACTGGTGCTGTCAGCCGCCCCTTCCACCGCAGATCCACAGAGCCAGAAGCCGAGGGGCTCGTTCTTCCACCCCCATCCCCAGCCCGCACTAAACCGCTCCCGGACCGGGTTTGGGCAGCACGGGAGTGAGGAGTGGGGGCAGTCTGGTGGGTTCCCGGCAGGGAGCCCTTCGCGTCCCGGCCCCTGCCCGGGAGAATATGCGGCGGGAAAGCGGGACAGCTCGGCGAGGCTCGGATCAGAATTGGGGCGCGGGGTGGGGGGGACTCTTCAGAAGGCAGATCAAACTGTTCCCTCGGCCTCGCACCCTTTCCTGGACCTGCCGCCGGAGGCAGGCAGGGCCGGAGTAAGTGTCCCCGAGGCAGGCATTGAGGCTAGGGCAGGACTCAGGGGAAAGCTGCCTGGCGGTGGTTGTACCACATGCTGGGGATGCTGGTCCACACCACCCGGTACCTCCCAGACGATGTTGCTCCGAGGCCAAGTCTGGGGGCCCTCTTGAGTGGAATTGACCTCTTTGCCCAAGGTTAAAACTCCCCGTGCCTGCCTAGCTCTTCGATGTCAGCGTGGGCTATGTGTGTAGTCTCATGTAGACAGGAGTGGGCCACAACCGCTAGTTTGCCCTGAATACGGCGTTGGCCTGACTGGTTTAAGGGACAGAGAGAGGAAGGTGTGAAATAAACCCGGGGAGGCTGCTGCCTCTGCCTGGAATGCCCTTCCCCACATCTTCCCTGGCTGGCTCCTCCTGAGCTCCAATGGGACTTCCTGACCCGCCTTCCCAGGCCGGGTCCCTTGGAGAGAAGACCCCCCATCCCCCTTTGGAGGCAGGGCCTCCCCATCTTCGTAGCTCACCACCATTTTTATCTCCCCCATCACACTTGGCCCACCTGAAGTTTTCTGGGGGCATGCCTTTGGTCACCAGCTTCTTGTCCCCCTTACCCATAGGATGTCACTCCATGAGGGCAGGGCCCCAGACGTCTTGTTCATTGCCATGCCCAGTTTCTGGGTACCGTCTAGTGCATAGAAGGTCTTCAATACCTATTTGCAGGATAAATGTTGGATGAGGCTTCGGGACCATGAACCAGAGGTTTCCCGGGGTGCTGCCTGCCCTGTCTTGCCTGTAGGGGTGCCCCACTGAACTTTCCTGGGACCACTTGCTTGATGCCGGCTGTTTGCCAAAGACACTCTGAATAGGGTCCCACCCCTTACCAGTTTCACCCCATCAGACTCACTTCTGATGTGCACTCAGGACTTGAATTTTTACTCTGGGATGTAATAATAATAATAATTTAATGATTTAATAATAATTAACCTTAAAGGACATCTTGGCTAAAATTCCCTGCTTTCCGCTCAGCCCAATCCTCTCCCATGGAGGGCTCGGAATGCCTCGTCCTGGGAAATATCTGCACGCTTTGGGGTGGGGTCCCCCCACCTCACCTCCGCCTCTCACCAAGTTTCTCCTTCGTGTAAAAACGCAGACTCCCTGCCCTTTCCTTTATGTACACACTTAAATCCAATGCTGTGTCCTGCAGTGGAGTTGTCCTGTCTCTGCCCCATGGAGTGCCTGGGCCCTCGCTGGCCAGCTGAGCCTCTCAATTGTTTGAGGTCTCTCCTAGCTTCTTCCTGAAGGTCACGCCCCCCAACTCTTGCAGTTATTTCCCTGTAGCTTGTCCGTGTAGCTCCTCCAGGGCTTGATACAGGATGTTTAAAGCTAAGCATTAAAAAAATTGTTAATTAAAAACAATGCTAGCTCACGTTTATTGAGCCCTTCATGTGCACCAGACATTGTTAAAACTTCTCACCGGCCGGATCTTGTTGAATCCTTGCCAACACCCTTGTGGCAGGCACTTCTATGGTGCCCATTTTTTGCCAACACCCTTGTGGCAGGCACTTCTATGGTGTCCATTTTTCAGATGAGGAATTTGAAGCTAAGAGAGGTTTTCGTCTGGCCTCACAGCTGATGAGGGGGCCTGAATTGTCTTCATGGGGCACAAAGGAATCAAAATGAAGTGATCAGGGAAGAGAATGGTACAGTTGGGGGTCAGAGAAAGGCGTGATCTGGGGCGGCTCAGCATAAGACCCTTACCCCCAGTCCTTGGTTAGTAAAAACATTGATGGTTAGTTTGTTGGGTAAATAAACCAAACGCACAGTTTTCTCTTTCCTCTTGATCACTGTTGGCTAGAGATCGCCCCTCCCAGAAAATCACAATTTTCCTCCCTGGGAGCTTGGAAAATAGTTATCAGCCTGTCAGTGCTGGTGAGAAATTCGGGAGGTCTGAGCCAAGCTTTGGATGGTTTCCCCCACTGATCCTACAGTGCCCAAATCCTGCCCCTCCACGGTCATGGTACTGAAAGGGTGTCAGGAGGTACCTGACCTCAAACTTTTGTTGCTATGACAACCTTTCTTCTGGGTTCTGTGCCCATTTTAAAATTTATTTTCTACTTGAAGAGAAAAAAAAAAAAAAACAACACCCCAACAGCCCTCCCCGCCGAACAAAATCCTGTCCTCCCCACCAGAACATCAAGGACCAACTTCCTTCCCTCATGCCCATGAAACTACAGGGAAGGCTTTCTTCCTTTCTCTGCATTTTATGTTCACTCCAATGAAAACACCAACCACGAAATACTAACCTCTCCGTGAGAAGCAGGTGCTAAATGTTCCTTCCTCTCAAACGCCTGTTTGGTAATTTCTTTCTGTGCTCAGAAAAACCTCTCCCCATTCTGGGCAGCCACAGGGAAATCTAATAAACCCTTTTCCCACACGAAAAATCTACGGCGTTCACAAAGAAAACTGCAGCCTGTCCTAAACAGACACAATTTCCCCAGACCCGGCACAAAGGAAGCTTTTCTCCTTCCTCCAAGAAGGAGCATCAGCCTCCTTCAACAAACAGAAAGACAAGTGTGGCCTCGACACAGAATTACCCCAAGCCCTTCACGCAGATTGGATCTCTCTTCTGGATTAGATGCTCTCAAGGCTCGGGTGGGTGCAGACGCAGGCATTGGGGTTGGAGGGGCAGCAGAGAAAGGCCTGGAGGGGTCACGAGTGAAGGTCTGGAGGCGGGCAGGTGGGGCTGGCAGGCAGGTGGCTGTGCTGACGGGGAGCACAGGTGATGCTGGACTTCAGTCTCAGGGAGTGTGTGTTTGGACCTCAGGAAGTGGGTGGCTCCGGAGGACTGATGGGGTGGCAGGGTCTAGGAGGGCTTGTGAGCGTGGCTGGAGGGAAGTGGGATGGGGCGGCCAGAGAGAAGGGAGAGGAGGAGCTGGACGTTTGGTGTCCCGACTCTAGACCCACTGTCTCCCCTGTCATGGGTGGGACAGTGCCCACTCTCTCTTGTGGACTTCGGCAGCAGCCTCTCCGCTTCCACCATTGCCCCCACCCCGGCCAGTCCCCCGGCCACCCTGCATCTGAGTGATCATCAGACCCGTTTCTCCTTTGCACAGCCCCCCTCTGACAACTGCCCCTCCCCCCACTTAGAGTCAAAGCCACATCCTCCCCAAAGCTTGAGGCCCTGCGTGAAGGTGGCCCTCAGCCCCTCCCTGGCTACATGGCCTCTCTGCCTCTCTGGCGTCCTCTCCTTCTCCCGCCTGGTCACTGGCTTCTGCCACACTGGCTCCTGACACCAGGCACACTCCACCTCAGTGCCTTTGCACTGCCTTTCCCGCTGCCTGGAATGCTCTTCCCCCAGTTGGCCACAAGACTGTTTCTGGAAACTTCTTGAAGTCAGCTCTTTCCCAGCACCCCATTCAATATTGATCTCCCCACGCTTTTGCTGCTTGATTTTTCTGCTAGCATTTGCCACCGTTGACTTTTCCTCGGTGTTCCTCGTTTGTTTTGTGTGTGGTCCACCAGCTCCGTGAAGGTGGAGGTTGAGTTTGTGTTGTTTCACGGCTGGCTCCCCAGTGCTCAGGACACTGGCAGCAGTAGGTGGTCAGTCAACATTTGTGGGATAGATGTTGGTTGTTATGTCTGTTGTCCTTTGTGTCCGGTTCTTTGCCAGGCTCTAAGTGTCTTCTTATGCTGCAGGGAAGCAGGGGGCCTGGCCGGGGACCCCTCCCCTTCCACTGAGGCTTCTGTTACATCTACCCCTCCTTACACACACACACACACACACACACACACACACGCACACACACATGCATGAGTGTGGGGCGGGCCCATAGCCCCTCAGGAGAAGGCCCCTGCCACCCCCCCGCCTTTCTTGCTTCCCCTTCATTTCTACAGAAAACCCCAGCTCTTCTGTCCGTCCCTTATATCATGCTGCTACATTTTCACAAGTATGAGGACGCATGTGATGTCCCCAACCTGGGGACTTGCGGCGCTCGGGAATACGTTGGTGTAATATCAGACAGGCCAGGAGCAGCGGATACATGAAGAGTTGGACTTTGAAGGGCATGGCTTGAGCCCCCAAAAGTGTTACTTCCTTTTGTTCCCATAACAGCCATATGAGGTAGGTGCCATGGTTACACCCGATGAGGAAACCGAGGCACAGAGAGGTGAAGTGACTTGTTCAAGGTCACACAGCTTCCAAGTGGCAGAGTTGTGATATGCAGAAGGCTCCAGAGCCTGGCTCTTGCCTGCGGTGCTGTGCTGCACCCCGTCCCCCCAACCCAGTTCACGCAGCCTCCCCAGGCACCTCCAAGAGGCCTCAGTGAGAAGGACGCTGCACCAGGTGTCATGAACCCTGGGTTCAAGTCCAGCCTCCAGTGCCAACTTGCTGAATGACGTTAAACAAGTCACACTCCCTCTCTCTGTGGCCTTTTCTTTCCTTATGTGTAAAATGAGGGTTTGGTTTTATTTTTTGTCTGGTTGATGGAGGCGGCAGAGCACCCCAGGACCACAGGCCTTGTGGTCAGACAGTTCAGGCTCCAGCCACCATGCCACCACTCACCTGCTGTGTGACCTCTGGCAGGGGCTTGCCCTCTCTGGGCCCCTGTTTCCTTGGCTGGGACAAGAGGACGATGATATCTGCCTCATGATAGTGTCCTTGGAGTTAAAGCAAGATAACGTGGATGCTTGGCTGGTACACAGCAATCACTCAATAACGGAGCTTTCGGTGACCTGACCTCGTGTCAGAGGCTGCAGACCCATGGCTATCGGGTCAGATCCAAACTGTCCATCTGTTTGTTTGGCCCTGCAGGGTCTTCAGCATCTTTGAATAAGTTGCCAATATTTGAAAATTGAGACACTTCACAGAAACATCTGGATTTATGGCTTTTCTCAAAAACCTGGCAGATCCATCAGCGCTGGGCCCAGGTTCCTGTGGGAGTGGCAGCTGCCCCTTCTGGGAATCCATCGCCCACCCCTCCTCACTACTGATGTAACTTTGCCACCTTCCAGGCACTCAGGACCCAAGCCTTGGGGTCCTCCTTGGTGCCTCTTGCTCTCACATCCCACGTCTCATCCATAGGTGAATCCTGCCAGCTCTTCAGTCAGAATCCAGCCCCTGCCTGATCACGTTCCACCAGCTCTGCCCTGGCCGGGCCCCTGGTGCCTCTCCGCTGGACTAGGGCAGTAGCCCATCCATGGGCTCCCTGCTCCTGCCCTTGGCCCCCCACCATCTGTTCTCCACCCAGCAGCCAGAGGAATCCTGTTAAATCCGAGTCAGGTCACTTCCCTCCACTGCTCAGGGCCCTCCTGTGCATCTCATCTCGCTCAGTTACAGCCAAACATCCTCCAAAGCCTGTGGGTCCTTTGAAATTTGCCCCTATTGCCTCTCTGACCATCTCTCCCCACAACTGCTCTGCTCCAGCCATACCGGCCTCCTTGCTGGTCCTTGAACAGGCCAAGACCTCCTGCCTCAGGACCTTTGCACTTGCTGTTCCTTCTGTGTGGGAACTCTTCTCCCAGTTGTCTGCCAGGCTCCCTCCCTTCTCAGGCAGGTCTCTGCTCAAAGGTTCTCTTCTCAGTGAGACCTTCCCAGACCACACGATGTATATCAGTGACCTCACCACCCCCAAGCACTTCTCCCTCCCTCCTTATTCCCCCATCACTCTCATTATCGTCTTACCCACTACATATCACACTCATTTATCTTCTTCCTTTCATTAAAAAAAATTAAAAAAATTTTTATTGGAGTATAGTTGATTTACAACGTTGTGCTAGTTTCTGCTCTACAGCAAAGTGAATCAATTATACATACACATATATCCACTCTTTTTTAGATTCTTTTCCCGTATAGATCATTACAGAGTATTGAGTAGAGTTCCTGTGCTAAACCGTAGGTCCTTATTAGTTATCTATTTTATATATAGTAGTGTGTATATGTCGATCCCAATCTCCCAATTTATCCCTGCCCCCCTTTCCCCCTTGGTAACCATAAGTCTGTTTTCTATATCTGTGACTCTATTTCTGGTTTTCACTTGTCTTCTTTATGATGTCTCTGCCCTGCACGGATGCTAGCTCCATGGTGGCAGGACTTGGTCCATTTCACATAATGCCATATCCCAGAAACTAGACGAGCTGGCTTTGAGTAAGGGTTTGGTGAATACGTGTTGAAAGCATTTGGGATTCTAGGACCTTCTCAGGACTTGTGTGTGCAGTGAGAGGCCCCAAGCTCTGTGCCCATCATTCCCATGGACTTGTCAGATATTCCTTCTTCCCTCTTCCCTCCCCTGTTCTGCTCCCAAGAAGAGGTATTTAGTGGGCTGCTGTGAAGGGCTGAGGGGGTTCACTGTGGTCATCCTCCCTGTTTAAATCCTGGGGTACCAGACTCAGAACCATCTTGCAGGGATGCTGTGACCTCGGGCCTCTGTGCTGTCTGTGGGACCATCCGTGGTGGTTAAGCTCTTCTGGTCCCAAGTGATAGAAGCAGACTCAGGCCCACTTAAGGATAAAGGGGAGGTTTTTTTTTTTTTTTGGTATGTGGGCCTCTCACTGTTGTGGCCTCTCCCGTTGCGGAGCACAGGCTCCGGACGCGCAGGCTCAGCGGCCATGGCTCACGGGCCCAGCCGCTCCGCGGCATGTGGGATCTTCCCGGACCGGGGCACGAACCCGTGTCCCCGGCATCGGCAGGCGGACTCTCAACCACTGCGCCACCAGGGAAACCCGGGGAGTTTTTAAGAAGGATGCTGCTGCTGCCTACAGAATCCAGGCAAAGGCCTCGGAGGTCAGAGCCGGGACCTCCTGGGCTCCTGGAGGCCAGAGTTGACGAGTCCTCCCTCATGTCTAGAGCCACCAACTAAAATTCTACAGGGACCAGATTGGAAACCAAAGAGAGTAAACATACAGGGAGTGGGGGGGACTGTGGGGAACCGGGAGCGTCTGCCTGGCCTAAAGCGGCAGCTACTGTTCAGCTCCAGGTGACCATTATCATTGGGGGAGGGGAGACCGTGTGGTGCCAAGTTGTCCATTTTGTCAACACTCCAGGTTTTTATACCAAACCTCTTTTTTTTTAGTAAGAATTGATACCTGCCACTTTTATTTGTTTTATTCTTTCTCTGTTAGGAAAACATTAACAGGAGATGGATATTTATTAATAAAATAATACATTTGTAGATGAATGGTTATTATAAGAGCAATTGAAATAATATAGTTTTATTAAATCATGGAAATAGATGAACAGAAACTTATTTATATTAAAAATTGTAGATGTTACTTTTTTTAAATTTAGCTAAGTTGTTGAGGTATATTAGCTTGCTTTTATTTAAAATTTTTGAAAAATTGAAAATATTTCAAGTGTAATTTCTCAAATTTTGTTTTGACATATATACCAAACTTCTTGATGGTTGAAATTTGGCAATGAATTCAATTAAAAATAAGAAGCCCGCTCTGCAGGCCCAAAGCCAACACTTATGAGGGGTGAGCAGACCCTGTCCTGCCAGTTTGCAACTTCTAAGCCAGAGCTCTGTTCATGTGATTGGAGTCCCAGCTCCTTGTTTCCATGGTTATTGGTTCATGGTCTTGAGAGACAGTCTGATTGGACAGTGTGGTGCTGGTGGCCATGATGGCTGGTCCAGTCTGCTCTGTTCTGGGAGTGGAGATGTAGGATTACACAGCTCCATCCTGTGGATGGAGGGAAGGGGAAGCCAGGGGAATAGGTAGGGGCTTGGGCAGACATCCCCAAAGGAGTCGACCCTGTTAGGCAGGACACCAGGACTCCCTGAAAGTGAGGGAAACTCATCTGAAATGGGCTTAAGAAAACAAACAATTTATGGTTGCTCTTTTTAAAAAACTTTTTTTTATTTTTTAATACAGCAGTTTCTTATTAGTCATCAATTTTATACACATCAGTGTATACATGTCAATCCCAATCACCCAATTCATCACACCACCATCCCCACCCCCCCGCGACTTTCCCCCCTTGGTGTCAATACGTTTGTTCTCTACATCTGTGTCTCAACTTCTGCTCTGCAAACCGGTTCATCTGTAGCATTTTTCTAGGTTCCACATACATGCGTTAATATACGATGTTTGTTTTTCTCTTTCTGACTTACTTCACTCCGTATGATGGTCTCTAGATCCATCCACGTCTCAACAAATGACCCAATTTCGTTCCTTTTTATAGCTGAGTAATATTCCATTATGTACCACATCTTCTTTATCCATTCGTCTGTCGATGGGCATTTAGGTTGCTTCCATGACCTGGCTATTGTAAATAGTGCTGCAATGAATATTGGGGTGCGTGTGTCTTTTTGAATTATGGTTTTCTTTGGGTATATGCCCAGTAGTGGGATTGCTGGGTCATATGGTAGTTCTGTTTTTAGTTTTTTAAGGAACCTCCATACTGTTCTCCATAGTGGCTGTATCAATTTACATTCCCACCAAGAGTGCAAGAGGGTTCCCTTTTCTCCACACCCTCTCCAGCATTTGTTGTTTGTAGATTTTCTGATGATGCCCATTCTAACTGGTGTGAGGTGATACCTCATTGTAGGTTTGATTTGCATTTCTCTAATAATTAGTGATGTTGAGCAGCTTTTCATGTGCTTCTTGGCCATCTGTATGTCTTCTTTGGAGGAATGTCTATTTAGGTCTTCTGCCCATTTTTGGATTGGGTTGTTTGTTTCTTTAATATTGAGCTGCATGAGCTGTTTATATATTTTGGAGATTAATCCTTTGTCCGTTGATTCATTTGCAAATATTTTCTCCCATTCTGAGGGTTGTCCTTTCGTCTTGTTTATGGTTTCCTTTGCTGTGCAAAAGCTTTGAAGTTTCATGAGGTCCCATTTGTTTACTTTTGTTTTTATTTCCATTACTCTAGGAGGTGGATCAAAAAAGATCTTGCTGCAATTTATGTCAAAGAGTGTTCTTCCTATGTTTTCCTCTGAAAGTTTTATAGTGTCCGGTCTTACATTTAGGTCTCAAACCCATTTTGAGTTTATTTTTGTGTTTGGTGTTAGGGAGTGTTCTAATTTCATTCTTTTACAGGTAGCTGTCCAGTTTTCCCCGCACCACTTATTGAAGAGACTGTCTTTTCTCCATTGTATATCCTTGCCTCCTTTGTCATAGATTAGTTGACCACAGGTGTGTGGGTTTATCTCTGGGCTTTCTATCTTGTTCCATTGATCTATGTTTCTGTTTTTGTGCCAGTACCATATTGTCTTGATTACTGTAGCTTTGTAGTATAGTCTGAAGTCAGGGAGTCTGATTCCTCCAGCTCCGTTTTTTCCCCTCAAGACTGCTTTGGCTATTTGGGGTCTTTTGTGTCTCCATACAAATTTTAAGACTTTTTGTTCTAGTTCCGTAAAAAATGCCATTGGTAATTTGATAGGAATTGCATTAAATCTGTAGATTGCTTTGGGTAGTATAGTCATTTTCACAATATTGATTCTTCCAATCCAAGAACATGGTATATCTCTCCATCTGTTGGTATCATCTTTAATTTCTTTCATCAGTGTCTTATAGTTTTCTGCATACAGGTCTTTTGTCTCCCTAGGTAGGTTTATTCCTAGGTATTTTATTCTTTTTGTTGCAATGGTAAATGGCAGTGTTTCCTTAATTTCTCTTTCAGACTTTTCATCATTAGTGTATAGGAATGCAAGAGATTTCTGTGCATTAACTTTGTATCCTGCAACTTTACCAAATTCATTGATTAACTCTAGTAGTTTTCTGGTGGCATTTTTAGGATTCTCTATGTATAGTATCATGTCATCTGCAAACAGTGACAGTTTTACTTCTTCTTTTCCAATTTGTATTCCTTTTGTTTGTTTTTCTTCCCTGATTGCCGTGGCTAGGACTTCTAAAACTATGTTGAATAATAGTGGTGAGAGTGGACATCCTTGTCTTGCTCCTGATCTTAGAGGAAATGCTTTCAGTTTTTCACCATTGAGAATGATGTTTGCTGTGGGTTTGTCGCATATGGCCTTTATTATGTTGAGGTAGTTTCCCTCTATGCCCACTTTCTGGAGAGTTTTTATCATAAATGGGTGTTGAATTTTGTCAGAAGCTTTTTCTGCATCTATTGAGATGATCATATGGTTTTTATTCTTCAGTTTGTTAATGTGGTGTATCACATTGATTGATTTGCATATATTGAAGAATCCTTGCATCCCTGGGATAAATCCCACTTGATCATGGTATATGATCCTTTTAATGTGTTGTTGGATTCTGTTTGCTAGTATTTTGTTGAGGACTTTTGCATCTATGTTCATCAGTGATATTGGTCTATAATTTTCTTTTTTTTTGTAGTATCTTTTTCTGGTTTTGGTATCAGAGTGATGGTGGCCTCATAGAATGAGTTTGGGAGTGTTCCTTCCTCTGAAGTTTTTTGGAAGAGTTTGAGAAGGATGGATGTTAGCTCTTCTCTAAATGTTTGATAGAATTCACCTGTGAAGCCATCTGGTCCTGGGCTTTTGTTTGTTGGAAGATTTTTAATCACAGTTTCAATTTCATTACTTGTGATTGGTCTGTTCATATTTTCTATTTCTTCCTGGTTCAGTCTTGGAAGGTTATACTTTTCTAAGAATTTGTCCACTTCTTCCAGGTTGTCCATTTTATTGGCGTAGAGTTGCTTGTAGCATCTTAGGATGCTTTGTATTTCTGTGGTGTCTGTTGTAACTTCTCCTTTTTCATTTGTAATTTTACTGATTTCAGTCCTCTCCCTCTTTTTCTTGATGAGTCTGGCTAATGGTTTATCAATTTTGTTTATCTTCTCAAAGAAGCAGCTTTTAGTTTTATTGATCTTTGCTATTGTTTTCTTTGTTTCTATTTCATTTATTTCTGGTCTGATCTTTATGATTTCTTTCCTTCTTCTAACTTTGGGTTTTGTTTGTTCTTCTTTCTCTAGTTCCTTTAGGTGTAAGGTTAGATTGTTTATTTGAGATTTTTCTTGTTTCTTGAGGTAGGCTTGTATAAACTTCCCTCTTAGAACTGCTTTTGCTGCATCCCATAGTTTGTTTTTTGTTTTTTTTGCGGTACACGGGCCTCTCACTGTTGTGGCCTCTCCCGTTGTGGAGCAACAGGTTCCGGACGCGCAGGCTCAGCGGCCATGGCTCAGGGGCGCAGCCGCTCCGCGGCATGTGGGATCTTCCCGGACCGGGATACGAACCCGCGTCCCCTGCATCAGCAGGCGGACTCTCAACCACTGCGCCACCGGGGAAGGCCCCAGCTTTCTTTTGATTTCCATTGGCATGGAATATCTTTTTCCATCCCCTCACTTTCAGTCTGTATGTGTCCCTAGGTCTGAAGTGGGTCTCTTTAGACTGCATATAGATGGGTCTTGTTTTTGTTTCCATTCAGCAAGCCTGTGTCTTTTGGTTGGAGCATTTAATCCATTCACGTTTAAGGTAATTATCGATATGCATGTTCCTGTGACCGTTTTCTTAATCGTTTTGGGTTTGTTTTTGTAGGTCCTTTTCTTCTCTTGTGTTTCCCACTTAGAGAAGTTCCTTTAGCATTTGTTGTAGAGCTGGTTTGGTGGTGCTGAATTCTCTTAGCTTTTGCTTGTCTGTAAAGCTTTTGATTTCTCCATCGAATCTGAATGAGATCCTTGCTGGGTAGAGTAATCTTGGTTGTAGGTTCTTCCCTTTCATCACTTTAAGTATATCATGCCACTCCCTTCTGGCTTGTAGAGTTTCTGCTGAGAAATCAGCTGTTAACCTTATGGGAGTTCCCTTGTATGTTATTTGTTGTTTTTCCCTTGCTGCTTTCAATAGTTTTTCTTTAATTTTTGCCAGTTTGATTACTATGTGTCTCGGCATGTTTCTCCTTGGGTTTATCCTGTATGGGACTCGCTGCGCTTCCTGGACTTGGGTGGCTATTTCCTTTCCCATGTTAGGGAAGTCTTCGACTCTAATCTCTTCAAATATTTTCTCAGGTCCTTTCTCTCTCTCTTGTCCTTCGGGGACCCCTATAATGCGAATGTTGTTGCGTTTAATGTTGTCCCAGAGGTCTCTTAGGCTGTCTTCATTTCTTTTCACTCTTTTTTCTTTATTCTGTTCCGCCGCAGTGAATTCCACCTTTCTGTCTTCCGGGTCACTTATCTGTTCTTCTGCCTCAGTTATTCTGCTATTGATTCCTTCTCGTGTAGTTTTCACTTCAGTTATTGTATTGTTCATCTCTGTTTGTTTGTTCTTTTAATTCTTCCAGGTCTTTGTTAAACATTTCTTGCATCTTCTCGATATTTGCCTCCATTCTTTTTCCGAGGTCCTGGATCATCTTCACTATCATTATTCTCAATTCTTTTTCTGGAAGTTTGCCCATCTCCACTTCATTTAATTGTTTTTCTGGGGTTTTATCTTGTTCTTTCATCTGGTACATAGCCTTCTGCCTTTTCATCTTGTCTATGTTTCTGTGAATGTGGTTTTTGTTCCACAGGCTGCAGGATTGTATTTTTTCTTGCTTCTGCTGTCTGCCCTCTGGTGAATGAGGCTATCTAAGAGGCTTGTGCAAGCTTCCTGATGGGAGGGACTGGTGGTGGGTAGAGCTGGGTGTTGCTCTGGTGGGCAGAGCTCAGTAAAACTTTAATCCGCTTGACTGCTGATGGGTGGGGCTGGCGTCCCTCCCTGTTGGTTGTTTGGCCTGAGGCAACCCAACACTGGAGCCTATCTGGGCTCTTTGGTGGGGCTAATGACAGACTCTGGGAGGGCTCTTGCCCAGGCGTACTTCCCAGAACTCCTGCTGCCAGTGTCCTTGTCCCCACGGTGAGCCACAGCCACCCCCCGCCTCTGCAGGAGACCCTCCAACACTAGCAGGTAGGTCTGGTTCAGTCTCCCTCGGGGTCACTGCTCCTTCCCCTGGGTCCCGATGCGCACACTACTTTGTGTGTGCCTCCAAGAGTGGAGTCTCTGTTTCCCCCAGTCCTGTCGAAGTCCTGCAATCAAATCCCATGAACCTTCAAAGTCTGATTCTGTAGAAATTCCTCCTCCCATTGCCGGACCCCCAGGTTGGGAAGCCTGACGTGGGGCTCAGAACCTTCACTCCAGCGGGTGGACTTCTGTGGTATAAGTGTTCTCCAGTCTGTGAGTCACCCACCCAGCATTTATGGGATTTGATTTTGCTGTGATTGCGCCTGTCCTACCATCTCATTGTGGCTTCTCCTTTGTCTTTGGATGTGGGGTATCTTTTTTGGTGAGTTCCAGTGTCCTCCTGTCAGTGATTGTCCAGTAGCTAGTTGTGATTCTGGTGTTCCCACAAGAGGGAGTGAGAGCACGCCCTGCTACTCCGCCATCTTGGTTCCTCTCCTATAGTCGCTCTTGATAGAAGGTCTCCTAAGAAAAGTCTGGGGTTGTGTCATGGCTGGATCACAGTGTTATTGGGAATTTCTCTTTCCAGCCCTTGGCTCTGCTTTCTTCTGGATTAGCTTCATTCTCAAGTGCACTCTCCCACTGTGGTCAGCCCCACAAACTTTGAGCTTACCTCCTGTCCTTCCAGTAACTTCAGGACAAAAAGAGATCCTCTTCCCCAAAGTTCCAAACAAAAGTCCCAGAACTGGCTCTCATTGGACCAACTTGGACTGAACGGATGGGTGTGGCCAGAGGGGTGGATGGTGTTGATGAGGACGGGTCCCCCTAAGCCATGAGGCCTGAGAGTGGAAGAGGGGAATGTCAGTTGGCCCTTGCCTCAGCAATGCTGTGTAACAGCAAAACCTCAGGGGCAGACAACTGTAAGCATTTACTTAGCTCGAGAGTCTGTGGGTCCATATTTAGGTTGGGCCTAAATGTTAGGTAACTCACATGTGTGCTGGTCGCTAGCTATTGGCTGGAGTGAAGGAGGCAGCTGGGCCACGTGCCTCTTGTCCTTCAACAGGCTGGCCTGGGCATGTTCTCAGATGGTGTCAGAGATGTAAAAGCCAGAGCGAGCCAAATTGTGCAGGTGCTTTTCAAGCCTCTACTTACGTCACATTTACTTACATCCCATTGGCCAAAGCAAATCACGCAGCTGAGCCTGGAGCCACTGTCGGGGGGCACCACAGAGTTATAATGGCCAAGGGCATGGATACGGGGGGTGGTGGTGAAGAATTGGGACCATTAAAGCAATCACTGTATCGTAGGTGGTTCGTCAAAATCGGGGACTTGTCCCAGTAAGAGGGGAAATAGATGCTGGTCAGATAAGAATAACAGATGCCCCCTACTTACACAGCAAGGATACATCTGGGAGCTGAAGGAGTTTGTGGCCATGCCCTCCATCCCTGGCCTAATTCCTTTTTAGCCAAGACACTGCAGCTGTTCTTGAGTCAGAGGTTCTTAATTGTGTGGGGCTCTGGGGCTCTGTGATGCTGGGATGAAACCAGGGGCCTCTATGCAGAGAAATGCGTCCCCCTAAACACACAATTTGGCCTACAGTTTCCCGAGGCCCACACTGGAGACCACACCAGGTTGAGAACCTCTGATTCATCTGGTGTTTCCCAAAGTTGGCTGTGCCCCAGAGTCATCTAGAGAACTTGTTAAAATACAGATTCCCAGGGTCTTGCCCTTGGACTTACTGCTGGATGGGTCTGGGGTGAGGTCCAGGGATCTGTATTTCCCCAGAGGTTTCCAGAGCACGGCAGGCATGGGCACCAGTGTTCCCATCCAGGCCTCTCATTCTGCATCTGGGAGGGAGGCAGCAGGCAGGGCTAGCGCAGAGCGTGGCGCAGAGCATGACTGCCAGCCCACCTCAGCCTCCTGCTCCCTGCTGTGCCTTGCTGCTTCCCTCCACTTCCAGCCACATCGAGCTTATTTCCCACCACCGGGCGTTAGCTGTTCCCTTCCTCTAAATATGAAGAACTTGTCTCAGCTGTCACGTCCGCAGACCCTCCCCAAGCCCCAGCCCTCACTGCGGTGTCCTCCCAAGGTTTCTTTTCTTCACAGCACTTACCACTCACTGAAATGACATTGTTTTTTTTTTTATTTCTGTGCACATTTACGATTTGTACCTCTCATCCTAAAGTGAGCAGCTCAGAGCAGACCAGAGACCATGTTCAACTTCTCACCGTGGTGTCCCAGAACCAGAACGCAGTGGTCCTTAGGAAGTGGCAGAATCCCTTTGGGTGGGAGAGCTGATACCCAGGGTCTCAGTGTCCCAGGATGCGGGTCTTCCATGGGATGTGCACGTTATCTTGGACATGCTTAAAGCAAAATTAAGCATTGAGGGCTGCCAGGAGGGCCAGGTTGTGTGTGTGTGTGTGTGTGTGTGTGTGTGTGTGTGTGTGTGTGTGT
>NW_021703769.1:69662513-69677667 GCF_005190385.1 Monodon monoceros | reverse complement strand
TGTGTGTGTGTGTGTGTGTGTGTGTGTGTGTGTGTGTGTGTGTGTGTGTGTGTGTAGGGGGTAGAAGGTGGCAGGCAGGATCGGCCAGCCGAGCACAGAGGCCTTCCTGGCCAGTGGGAGTGCCCCACGGCCCCCCAGGCCTGTTCCAGAGGGTGGAGCCCGGGGCTCCAGGACTTTCCAGGTGCTGGTCAGAGGTGAGGAGAGGCCCTCAGCACACTTGGAGTGGAAGCCTGGGCAGGCTCGCAGGGCTCTGAGGAAGATGTGGTCTGGATGGGGACAGAGGTTTAGAGCAGAGCAAGCAGGAGCTTTTCCTCTTCTGAGTTTTCAGAGGAAACGTGGTTCTCAGTTTCCCCATCTGACAAGTGGGGTGATAGTCCTGAGCTCTTGGACCAGCTCCTTCCTGTGATTCCTGGTTGCTTAAATCTACTCTAACTGGGAGGCCAGAATCACTGTCAAAAAATGAATACGGTGGCACTGGCCTCTGTCATTAGATTCTAGCTGGGTGCTGGCGTTGGCAAGGTGTGAGAGGTGGCCTGGCCCCAACCTCCCCACACTGAGGCTGCCTCCTAGTGGCTTTTGGACAACTTGGCTGCAGGCTTCTCTCTCAGGGGCTGCCCCCTTCCTGCTGGTGGACACCAGCGGCGGGTGTCCTAGCTCCACCTTCCGGGAGCTGAGCTGGAGCCTGGGGGAGGGGCAGTGGCTGTGGGGGCCTGGTCCTGTGTCCCAGTGTCCCAGGGAGTGGGTCAGAGATGGCAGATACACCCAGCATATGGGAGGGACCCAGGGAAAGGCTGAGATCAGACAGAGGAGCCAGGAAGGGAGGTAATGAAAGAGGGTGACAGAGACAGAGAAAGGGGACACATACGGGGGGGCGAGAGCGGGAGTGGGGGGAGCGAGGCAGAGAGACACACAGATAGAGAGAGAGACACAGGGATGCAGAGAGAGTCACAGACACAGGGATACACATACAGATGAAGGAGAGACACAGGGATAAACACAGAGACTGAAACCAGGAGAGAAAAAGAGAAACGGAAAGATACAGAGAGAGAGAGAAACACACACAGACACACACAGACAGACAGACAGACAGACACACACACACACACACACACACACACAAGAGCAGGCCTGAGGAGCTGGGAGGAGAGGCGAGTGAGGGAAGCCTGATATAGCCCCCGGGAGGCGGGAAGGAGCACATATGGCCCCTTCTTGCTGCTCTTTTCCAGGACGGCTGCGTCCATGGCGAGAGGAGGCGGCTCTGCCCAGGGGCCTCAGCTCCTGGTGACCGGCAGGTGGGAAAGACGGGGCAGCCAGGCCAGTCCCTCCCCCAGGCTCCTCCCTCCTCCTCCCTCCATCCCTCCGCTGCTGGTGGGAGTGGGTGGGCCTGGCTTTTTGGTGCTGGAGGGGCTTCTGCCCATCACGGCTCTCCAGCCCCTCTCTGAACTGTCACAAGTCAGTAATAATGATGATGGTGATGACTCATGTATGAGAATAATAAAAACATCTTAGCAAAACTATGGTATTTTTTTCCTCACATCTTTATTGGAGTAGAATTGCTTCACGATGTTGTGTTAGTTTCTGCTGTATAACAAAGTGAATCAGCTACACGTATACGTATATCCCCATATCCCCTCCCTCTTGAGCCTCCCTCCCACCCTCCCTATCCCACCCCTCTAGGTCCTCACAGAACATCGAGTTCAGCTCCCTGTGCCATGCGGCTGCTTCCCACTAGCTATCTATTTTACATTTGGTAGTGTATATATGTCAGTGCCATTCTCTCACTTCGCCCCAGCTTACCCTTCCCCCTCTGTGTCCTCAAGTCCATTCTGTACGTCTGCGTCTTCATTCCTGCCCTGCCCCTAGGTTCATCAGTACCGTTTTTTTTAGATTCCATATATATGTGTTAGCATACGGTATTTGTTTTTCTCTTTCTGACTTACTTCAGTCTGTATGACAGACTCTAGGTCCATCCACCTCACTACAAATAACTCTGTTTCGTTCCTTTTTATGGCTGAGTAATATTCCATTGTATATATATGTGCCACATCTTCTTTATCCATTCATCTGTTGATGGACACTTAGGTTGCTTCCCTGTCCTGGCTATTGTAAATAGTGCTGCAGTGGAACATTGTGGTACATGACTCTTTTTGAATTATGGTTTTCTCAGGGTATATGCCCAAGAGTGGGATTGCTGGGTCGTATGGTAGCTCTGTTTTTAGTTTTTTAAGGAACCTCCATGCTGTTCACCATAGTGGCTGTATTAATTTACATTCCCACCAACAGTGCAAGAGGGTTGCCTTTTCTCCACACCCTCTCCAGCATTTATTGTTTCTAGATTTTTTGATGATGGCCATTCTGACTGGTGTGAGGTGATATCTCATTGTAGTTTTGATTTGCATTTCTCTAATGATTAATGATGTTGAGCATTCTTTCACGTGTTTGTTGGCAGTCTGTATATCTTCTTTGGAGCAATGTCTATTTAGGTCTTCTGCCCATTTATGGATTGGGTTGTTTGCTTTTTTTGATATTGAGCTGCATGAGCTGCTTCAATATTTTGGAGATTAATCCTTTGTCAGTTGCTTCGTTTGCAGGTATTTTCTCCCATTCTGAGGGTTGTTTCTTTGTCTTAAAACTATGGTATTTTATTAGCCATTCACAGCCTAAGTAAACTCAGTACGTGGGAGGCAGCTTCTCCGCAAGTCAACTGGATCTGTACCCTTGTCGCCTCTGGGACACACTTGTGGAGCCTCCCCCCCCTCTGTTCTGTTTGTCCCCCCTTCTCTCTGGGCCTCTGTCCACCCTGCTTTCTCTATTTGAGGATGCAGCTCTGGAAGAACTCCTGTCCGTCCCTCCCATGCTCTCGGCTGCTGGCTTCGTCCCCTGCTGCCCCACTCTGCTGAACCCCACCTCAGGAGAAATCTGGGTGGTCCTGGAAGAGGTGCAGAGGGAGGGAGACCCTCCCCAGACACAGCCGGGGTGGGAGAGGGTGGACACAAGTCTCAGTGTCTCCACTCAGTTGATACCTCTGCTCAGAGCTCTAACCAGCATCTCCAGTGAACAAGCCTTCAACCGGCCGCCTGTTCTTCTGCCCTCACCAGCTGGGGTAGGCTGGGTCACTCTGCCCTGATTATCTGCAAATCCGGGAGGGTTCAAACAACCCTGGGGGCTCTGTTCCCTGCTGTCCCCATCAGGGACTCAGGTAAAAGAGCCTCTGTCTCCGGGTTCCTTGGCTGTAGAAGCAGGAAAGGGGGATGAGTTTCTGCCCAGAAGTGGCTCATGCCATTTGGCTTGCATTTCATTGGCCAAAGCAAGTCACATGGCCATAGCTAATCTCCTCGGGGGCCGGAGTGTTGCTATCCTGCCAGGTGCCTAGAAAGCGGAGGACTGGGAAGATTGGTGACACCATGAAAGGTGTCTTTCCCAGGCAAACCTTGGAGTCCTCTTTAACTCCTCTCTCTGTCTCTCTCTGTCTCTGTCTCTGTCTCTGTCTCTCACACACACACACACACACACACACACACACACCACCACCACTATCACCATCACCACCACCATTCAATCCATCAGCAAATCCTGTTGGCTTCTTTTAAAAATACTTCCAGAGTCCAACTGTTTCTCCCTCTCTCCTCTGCCACCCTGGTCCGAGCCAGAACCATCTCTTACCTGGACGACTCCAGCCCCCCCTCACTGGTCCTCCTGCCTCACGTGTCCCCACAGTCTGCCGAGGGACCCTACTACACATCAGACCTCATTCCTCTGCTTAAGCCCTCTAGTGGCTCCCATCTCACTTGGGTGTAGCCAGAGTCCTCCCAGTGGCTGCAAGATGTAACTTGTCCCTGATGTCCCTCTGCCTCGTCTCTCACTACATACTTTCTTGTTTCCTCAGCTCCAGCCCTGCTATCCTCTGGGCTTTTGCACAGATGCCCCAGGCATGTGCCTGCCTCAGGGCCTTTGCACTTGCAGTTCCCTCAGCCTGAACACTCTTCCCTGAGATTTCTGCCCCCTCACTTTAATAAAATGCCTCCTTTCGTTTGAGATCTTTTCTGGTCACCCTATTTAAAATTGCGACCCCAGCACACCCTCTTCCACCACTCAGCTTATTTTTTTTCATAACACTTTTCCCTTGTGACATTCTATCAGTCCCTGGACCTACCTCAATGACCCAGGGATCTGCCAGCCACACTCTGAGAACCACTAGCTGCTTAACTCTGTTTTATGGCCAAGGACACTCAGGTCTCTGCAGGGGAGCGGACCTCCTGTAAACCACACCTGTCACTAGCAGAGCTGGTGCTGGGTCCTGGACTGCATCCCCCTCAGCCCTGGCTTCTAGTTGCTAGTCCTCGATTATCCCTTGAAGATCCACAGACCTTGACGTCTAGTTTCCTGACTTTTGCTCTATTTGTCAGAAGAGCTGTTATTTAAAAAATGGCGCTCCCCAGCCTCCCCAAAGCCACATTTCCAGGGACTGGTGGGAAGTTGGAAAACTTCAAATTTTTATTCATTCTTTCATTCATGTTCATGAATACCTGCTATGTTCTTTCTAGGTTTTGTTTAGGTGCAGAGATTATGGCAGCAAACAAGACATGAAGCTTTTAATCTCATGGAGCTTACATTCTAGAGCAGGGAAAGAGTGAGAGGTTGTTTATATATTTGTGCATTTAACCTACATTTACTGAGTCCCTGTTGAGGCCACTGTGGATTCAGTGGTGAACAAAACAGACAAAGGCTCTGACTTCATGGAGCTTACGTTCTAGAGGGGATGGACAGTGAGAATGGTTTTATTGCTCATCATGGCTTATGCAGCACCAGATTCCCTGGGACTCAGGGGTCAGGGAAGCAGTTGGACCCCCTGAGGGCTAACAGGCCACTCACTGCTTCCACATGTGTTCTTAATTGCATAAGCCAGTCACACCTGTGTGACTTTTCAAGGCTGCTTTTTAAAAAATTTTTAATTGAAGTGTAATTGATTTACAATGTTGTGTTCGTTTCTGGTGTGCAGCAACATGACTCAGATATATATATATTTTTTTCTTTTTCAGATTCTTTTCCATTATAGGTTATTACAAGATATTGCATATAGTTCCCTGTGCTATACAGTAGGCCCTTGTTGTTTATTATGTTTTATTTTATTTTTTAATCTGTGGTAGAGTCAGAATACTCACTGTCTTTAATGGAGTTTTTAAAATTGAAGTATAGTTGATTTACATATCATGTTAGTTTCAGTTTCAGGTGTACCGCACAGTTATATGTGTGTGTGTGTGTGTGTGTGTGTGTGTGTATTCTTTTTCAGACTCTTTTCCATTATAGGTTATTACAAAATATTGAGTATAATTCCCTGTGCTATATAGTAGGTCCTTGTTGGTCATCTATTTTATATATAGTGGTGTGTATCTGTGAATCCCAAACTCCTAATTTATCTCTCCCTGCCTTTCCCCGTAATTTAAGTTTGTTTTCTATGCCTGTGAGTCTGTTTCTGTTTTGTAAATAAGTTCATTTGTATCATTTTTTTTAGATTCCACATATCACATGATATTTGTCTTTCTCTGTCTGACTTACTTCAGTTAGTATGACAATCTCTAGGTCCATCCATGTTGCTGCAAATGGCATGATTTCATTCTTTTTCATGGCTGAGTAGTATTCCATTGTATATACGTACCACATCTTCTATATCCATTCATCTGTCAATGGACATTTAGGTTGCTCCTCAAGCCTGTTCTTCATTCCCCCTCTAATGGTGTTGGAGTAGGGTTTTGAGACCTGTGGTCATCTTCCCGTATATGAACCCTCACCTGCTGGCCCAGTTGTCCTGACCCTTGAAGTATTTTCCAGGATAGTTATTTCCATCTTGAAAGATTTGTCCTCCTTTGTAATAAGAGGTTATTTGGAAGGATTTTCTGGAAGCTATCCTCTTGTCTTCTTTGGTTTTCATTCATTCAGACATGTTTTTTGAGCATCTACTCTGTGCTGGGTCCTTTCCTCTATACCAGGAATACTTGGTGAACTCGATGAATGAGGTCCCTGCTCACAAGAAGCTCACATTCCAGTGGAGAGAGAGAAAATAAATAAGTTTAAAAGGGATAAAGCAATAATTTCATTTATTATCAATCAATATAGACCTAAGTGCTATGAAGCAGGGTCATGAGGTAGCACGTGAGGGTGGAGTTCTTGATGGGGTGTCAGGGAAACTTCTTTGAAGGGGTGACATTTGAACTGAGACCTGAATGACTAGGATAAGGTGGTCACTCAGAGTTCTGGTGCGGGGGAGGGTATTCTAGGCAGAATAAGTTCATCCGTTTTCTACTGCTTGAGTTAATTTTTAGTGGATTGTATTTTCTCTGAAAATAATTTATTCATCAAGAGATTCGAACTTATTTGCATAAAATTTAGCAAAGTATTTTCTTATGATTAGAAGAAAAAGTCTCTCTTTGATGAGTTTCCTCTTTGTACTCCTAGTCCTGTGTATTTTTTTCTCTTTCTCTTGATTTACCTTGCTGAGATCTGCTGAGGGTGATATGGGTCCTGGTGAAAATTGCTTCTCAGACCTTCCAGAAAGAGCAGACTGGCTTGAAATCTTTACATGGGATCTGAACTGAGATGTCATATCCTTGGGTTGGAGGCTCTGGTAATTTGTTCCAGCTTCCTCCCTTGTTTTTGGTCCAGGTCTTGCCAGCTAGGCTGTTTTATTGCCCTCCCCCACTTTTTTTTTTTCTCAAAGAATCTGTACTCTTGTATTTATAAATTCTGTTTGTTCAGATTTCCTAATGCATCATTAAATTTCTTTTGGCTTACTTTTCTGAGGTTTGTTTTGTTAGTGTTTTCAAGTATTTGAGTTGAAAACTTTGTTTCCATAGTTAGAAAAAGAATATGTTTAAGGCTATGAGTTTGCCTATGAGCACCACTTTGGTCATATCTTGTGAGTTTTAAAATGCATGGGACTTCCCTGGCGGTCCAGCGGTTAAGCTTCCATGCTTCCAATGCAGGGGACATAGGTCTGATCCTTGGTTGGGGAGCTAAGATCCAACATGCTGCATGGCCAAAAAAAAAAAAAAAATGCAGTGCCTTTTTCAAAATTGTTTTCTAAAAATTCTGTAATTACAGTTTTGTTTCAGCAGTTCTGAAATTTCAGTTTTGTTTCTTCATTGATCCAAGAATAATTTAGTGGAGCACTAAAAATTTCCTGGTGCTTTGCCTTATTTGCTTAAATTTTTGTCATTAATTTCTAGTGTTACTGAATGTTGGAGGAGGTGGCCTGTGAGGTTCTATTTCATACTTTTTCCGGTAAAAGTTTTACTTGAAAAAGCAGGTAATTTCCCTGTATGTAAGGGAAAGCAGCTTTCCAGAATTTAGAATTTCAAGGATTATTTTGTTATTTATTTCTCTTTGCTTTCTTGATCTGTCAAAAGCTGGATGAGGTAGGTCAAAGTCTTTCTCTTCAATAGAATTCTTTCCATTTTTACTTGTGTTTCTGGTAGTTTTTGTTTTTATAAAGTTTGATTCTTTGTTATTCATCACAAAAAGATTTGTGACAGTTATATTTTCACTGTGGAACTGTGGATTTTATCTTTTGTCAAGATAAAATGACTACTTTCCCCTAGTGAATGCTTTTTGCCTTGGCTTCTGTTTTTTCATATTTTAATATCGCTCTCCCAGTTTTCTTTGTGTCCTCTTGCTGTATCTCTTTCTAGCCTTGTTATTTTAACTTTTTCACGTCTTTCTGTTAGGTGCATATCTGGTAAGAACAGCATAGTTAGATTCTGTCTTTTGGTACAACCTAGGGGTCTTAACCAAATGACATTTATTTCTACAGTCAATAAATTTGATCTCATCTCTCTCTTCTTGTTGAATGCTTCAATTCTTTATTCCTTTTTCTTTAAAGGTTTTCTTTGTTTTTATCCTTCGGTATGTGGATTCGGTTTTGTTTCTTTTTTCTTCACTACTGATTTAAAAAGTATACACATTGCTGTTAATTCTGTTTTTAAAACTTGGGTTTCTGTTTCTCTAATAACTATGAAGAGCTGTATATGGTGCATCTTCCATGGTAGGAGGAGATTAGTTGCTCTCGGTTTCTGCTTTTTGCTCGTATTTGTAGTAATAATTGTAGCTTGATCCCTTGTGTAACTGGTTTCAGCACTAATTGCAAGTCCCTTTAGTTCATTTTCCCGCACATTTTATTCATACCTTGGTTGGCTTTGAACTCTAGATACGATGGTGTATGTTCTTGCCACCAGCTGTGTGCTGGATCCCATGCTAGATGCTGAGATGCAATGGAGATGAGGCCAATGAGGTAGGTTCCTGCCCTCCTGGAACTTGTAGTTGTGTGTATGTGTGTGCACACGTGTGTGCTCATGTGTATGTAAACAATACACAAGGAAGCAAACCCAGCTCCCTCTGAGGAGGGGAATCGAAGTGAGACTTGAAGAGCGAGAAATAGCTGGCCCTGAGCAGGCAGAGGAAACAGCAGTGCAGAGCCTTTGCAGAGGGACAGAGCTTGGTGAGTGGGAAGAATGGAGAGAAGATGGATGTGGCTGGAGGGTAGTGAGCTAGGGAGAGTGGTGTGGGGCGAAGTGGGAGAGGGAGCAGAGACAAGGTGAGAGCTTTGTAGGCGTGGAGGGCTGTGCTTTATCCCCAGTGCACATAATCTACTTCTTAGCTCTTGTTTATTTAAGAACAGCTTTGGCTATGTGACCTTTGGCTATGAATGACAACACCATGGCTGGGTATAGAAGCCACAGGTTTAAACCTTTGCCGTCGACATCCTGTGGGCATCGCTCCATGTTTTCTGGCATCTAGCGTTGAGGAAGAGATGCCTGAAGTCAGCCTAATTTTTTTCCTTTGTAGGCAACTTGTTTTGTTTTTTCCTTAATTCTTGTATGATTTTTTCCCCCATTCATCCTCACAATAGAATTTCATCACAGGATAAATAAATCTCTTTTTTAATTGGCCAGGTACCTGTTGCGACCAGCTTAGGAAAGCTTAATTGTATTATGTTTTCAACTGTTTCTACTATTCCATTTGTCCTGGGCTCTTCTTCAGAAACACCCCTGTCGTATTTATGGGATTGCTTTCTGTTCCCTGACCTCTATGGCTGTTATTGTCTGTCACATAATCTTAATGTTCTTTTTGGCTCATTATTTTGGAATTTTTCCTGTTTGGTATTCTCTGAGCTTCCTGGATCTGTGGTTTGATGTCTGATGTTAATTTGGGAAATACATGTATATATAAAATATATATATTCTTTTTCATATTCTCTGCCATTATGGTTTATTACAAGATATTGAATATAGTTCCCTGCGCTATACAGTAGGACCTAGTTGTTTATCTATTTTATATATAGTAGTTTGTATCTGCTCATCCCAAACTCCCGATTTATCCCTCCCCCACTTTCCCCTTTGGTAACCATAAGTTTGTTTTCTATGTCTGAGTCTGTTTCTATTTTGTAAATAAGTTCATTTGCATCACATTTTAGATTCCACATATAAGTGATGTCATATGATATTTGTCTTTGACTTACTTCACTTAGTATGATAATCTCTAGGTCCATCCATGTTGCTGCAAATGGCATTATTTCATTCTTTTTTACGGCTGAGTAGTATTCCATTGTGTATATGTACCACATCTTCTTTATCCATTCATCTGTCAATAGACATTTAAGTTGCTTCCATGTCCTGGCTATTGTAAATAGTGCTGCCATGAACATTGGGGTGCATGTATCTTTTCTTTCTAAAGATTTTTTTTTTTTTGATCTGGACTATTTTTAAAGTCTTTGTTGAATTTGTTACAATATTGCTTCTGTTTTTTATGTTTTTGTTTTTTGGCCAGAGGCCTGGGGGATGTTAGCTCCCTGACCAGGGATCGAACCCACACCCCCTGCACTGGAAGGTAAAGTCTTAACCATTGGACCACCAGGGAAGTCCCACAGGGGTGCATGTATCTTTTCAAATTAGAGTTTTCTCTGGATATATGCCCAGGAGTGGTATTGCTGGATCATATGTTAACTGTACCTTGTAATTTTTTTCTTAATAGCTGGACATGATGTGCTGGGTAAAAGGAACTGCTGTAAGTAGCCTTTAGTAATGTGGTGGTGAGGTGTGGGGCAGGGCGAGTGTCCTGTCCTCCTGTGACTTACTTCTCAGCCTTGTAGTGAGCCTGTGCCCCTGGGCTGTGAGTTTCCCAAGTGCTTCTCAGTCCCGGATCCTGTTAGGTGGCATAGGATGCCTGGAGTTGGGTATTTCCCTTCCCCCAGGTCAGTTGGGCTCTGATAACACCCCAGGAGGTTAGGCTCTGGTTAACTAGTTTGTCCTGAGGGCAGGCCTTGTTAAGAACAGAATGCTCTGATGAATTTCAAAATGGTTCCTTTTCCTCCTCCTGTCCTGAAGCATGAGGGGATTTTTCTCTGATATTCACTGTGAGGACCTGGTCCAGCTTCTGGAGGTAAGATCACAAAAGTGTGAGGACCCCTGATGACGGAGTCCCCCTGGGAGTTTTCATCTCTCAGACTTGTCCACGCTGAGCCTCCAGCAATTCGTCAATGACAGTTCAGGATGCCTTAAGCCCGTGCTGGTTCCCACAGCGGTTTCTACTGCAGTACGTTGTATTTCTCTGAATCCACCTGTCTCCAATTTTGGGGGCAGCCATTTGCCCTGTGACCTCACTTCTCTTAGGGCTCTAAGAAGAATTGTTGATTTTTCAGTTTGTTCAGCTTTCTTACTTGTTCTTAGGATGGATTGGCGACTTCCAAGCCTCTTACGTGCCGGTCCAGAAACCAGAGTCCTGTCTCATTCCTTTGTTTGCCAACATAGTTTAGAAAGTTTGTTCTCCAGCTTCTGGTATCTCTGAATGCTCAGGAGAGTGGATTCCAGACCCTATATCCTTGATGCTTTCTTACTCTAGTGATCACGGTTGGACCATGCTTGGGCAGCTCTGAGGATGCCTTGGTCTAGTCTGAGAGACCCCCTTGATTCCTGTTCCCTGTGCCCAGACTGATTCTGTTGGGACCTCTAAGGGTGTGAAATGTGGTGCATCCACCAAAGCAAGAGGAGGCTCCAGGCCCTAGTTTCAATTCCAGCTGGGAGGAGCAGAGACACAAAAGAAGATTCTCTCTGCCCTTGAGCTGTGCCTCCTTCTGTCCCTAACTCATATCAAAACATCCCTCCTTGGGCAGTGGTGTAATTTTCTGGAGCTCAGTGTCACTGACGCGCTGCAATGTCGATTCCATTTTCTGTAGGGTTGAGTCTGCTTTTTACTGCTTCAGATGTATATTTGGATTCTGTTTTTTGCATCTTTAGTTCCTTAAAGTCCCTTCTTTCACCTAGACTGCCTTCCTGGTGGCTCTTCTCAACTAAATCTGTTGTCTTAGTCTCCAGTCTTTTGAGTCTCAGTTATAGAGTTTATATTTTCTCAGGGACACAAACAAATGCTTTCATGAATTATCTTGGAATAAGTACATTTCGAAGATGTGTTTCTGCTCCTCTTTTTTAGGTTGTAGAATTATCCCCAATGCCCTATTTGTCATTGTTTTCCTCATCTTTGGGTCTGGAAAGGTCTCTCCAGGCCTGATGTTTACTCTAAAATAGGATGTGTGGATTCTCTCTTTCATCCATCTCACTTTTCACCTGGTTGCGGTTAGATTCTTCCTCATGTATCTTAAGTGGTACCGATGGTTGGCATTTATATCCTTAAGCCGATTTCTGTTTTTTTCAGGATTTATTTACATTTTGTGACTCAGCTTGCTGGAGGTGGGACCTCCCTTTCTCCCTCCTGGTGGTTTGAGTATGGAAAGGAGGAATGACCTTCTTGTTCTATGCAGTGCTTTCTAGTTCTTTTCTTAACAGAAATGGCTGATGTAAAACTCCAGTTCCCACAGCACACCATTCCTACATTTCTTCTTGTCTTTGCCCCATTTTAGTTCAACTCAAGATGCAAGGCACTGTTGCTCATCCGTTCAGACCCTCGCCATGTGCCCTCACTGGGATGGATGGAGGCTGGGGACTGAACAGTCCTGTGGGTCCTGGGCTACAGAGAATGGACACCACCTCTACCAGACCTAGTGATGTCACTGCACTAGGGCAGTGGGACCCCTTTGGTCTTCCTCCTTGGCTGCAAAGATAAATCGATTAATAGAAATTCCTTCTCGGTCTGGCAGAGATCATTGACTATAAGCCCAATTTCTAGTCCCCTTGTAACATTTCACTGCTTCATGTGTCTCCCTGAGCATTTTGATTGAAAGATGGGTAAAAGGGGCAAGACATACATCCCTGGTGTGCCACCAGTCTTAACCCAGAAGCCCCGCACCCTCTGTTGAGTGTAGGTTTTGATAAAGAGGAGGGGAAACTTGATCTCTATTGGATTTAGAATAAGAAGACGTGAATTGGAATTGTGGCTCAGTTATTCCTTCATTTACTCACTTGCTCATTCCACGACCATTTATTAAGCTGTGAATTATTAAGCTCATGTTATATCAGGTGCTTACCTGATAGGTACTAGAGATAAAAGATGGCTAGCATTGGGTCTTTGTCCTCTGAGGAATTCTTTCATTACCAGCTCTGTGTGATCTTGAATGAATGACTTGACTTAATGGTACCTCATTTTACCCATCACTAAAATGGCCATAAAACCCCCAAACATCTGGAGGGTTGTTGTGAGGTCGAGAGGACGCAAGCAAGGAGTGCTGTCCTATAGCCCTCGGCATAGGCAGGTATGTGCACATTTGCTACTTTCAAGTCTGAATAAAGCACTTGGAATTTAAAAGGAGGGCCTGGGATGGGAATACTGTTGAGAAAAGAGAGTTTGGTTAGCTCTTAACTGGTTCCAAGAAATGCCTGGGAAGCCAGTTGGCACTGCCCTGCCTCGGGGGCGGGGGGGAGGCCCTGGAGCTACCTGCAAACCCCCCACCTGCCTGAGTGTCCAGAGGGGCCAGAGCTCAGCGGAGAGAAGGTTCTCAGTTCTGGGGCTATGAGACTGTCTTCATCTCCTGGGTCTTACCCAACAAAAGGGGTCTCTTCTTAGGTTGCTGGAAAGGCATCTGTCCTTGAAATTTCATTCATTCATTTATTAGAAAACATTTTGAGTGCATGGTGCTTTTTTTTTCTTTTTCTTTTTTTTGGCCATGCTATGTGGCTTGCAGGATCTTAGTTCCCCGACCAGGGATTGAACCCTTGGCCCTTGGCAGTGGAAGTGCAGAGTCCTAACCACTGAACCGCCAGGGAATTCCCTGAGTGCATGCTGTCTGCCAAACGCTGTGTGTGTGTGTGTGTGTGTGTGTGTTTTGTTTTGTGTTTGTTGGGATTTCATGGGGGTAACGAGGAGGAGACAGTGGTGGAAAAGGTCTCTACTGTTATGAACTTTTAAATCTCTTTAAGGGGAGTGATGAGGCAACAAATGAATAAATTAGATGGT
Source organism: Monodon monoceros (assembly GCF_005190385.1). Taxonomy (NCBI): domain Eukaryota; kingdom Metazoa; phylum Chordata; class Mammalia; order Artiodactyla; family Monodontidae; genus Monodon; species Monodon monoceros. The sequence continues at coordinate 69,664,272 of NW_021703769.1, read as the reverse complement.
TTCAGAGAGTGAGAATTACAATGAAAGAAGGAAAAAAATAGTGATGGGCTGGAGGGTAACTGAAGAGCTACTTTAGCTCGGGTCATCAGGGCAGGGAGGCCTCTGTGGGGAGGTGATGTTTTTCTTAAGACCTGAATGTCAAAAAGGAGCCTCCCAGTGAAGATCTGGGGAAAGCAGAACAGGCAGAGGGAACATCAAGTGCAAAGGGCCTGAGGTGGGAGCAAGGAACTGAAAAAGGTGGGTATGGCTGGGGGTCCAGTTAGGAGGCAGTTACAGTGGTCCACACAAAATGGTAGATTGAGCTCGGGTGGGGGGCCTGGAGGAAGGGTGGGTGAGTGTGGGAATTGTTTTGCAGGAAGAAACATCAGGACTTGATGATGAGGCTCACAAAGGTAGGAGAAGAGTCAGGGATGAGCCCTAGGATGTTGGCCTGACAAACAGGTGGTGCCAGAGGAAAAGGAGGGGGGACACGTTTAGGGATAAAATCAGGAATTTTGTTTTTTGTCATATTAACGTCTGGATACTCATGTTGACATCTGACCTGCTGAGGACCAAGGACGGAAATCCAAACTCGTGTGTGTGTGTGTGTGTGTGTGTGTGTGGTGTGTATGCGTGGGTGTGTTCTGCTTCTGCTGAGGGTTTCTCAACCTTGGCACTGTTGACATTTTGGACTGGATCATTCTTTGTTTTGGGGGACTGTTTTTGCCTTGTAGAGTATTTAGAAGCCTCATTGGCCTCTACCAACTAGATGCCAGTAGTACCCATCCCAGTGGTGACAATCTAAATGTCTCCAGGCATTGCCAAATGTCTCCTGGGGGACAAAATCGCTCCTGGTTGAGAACCAACATGAAACCTTCTCAGGGACGTTTGCCATTGTCATAGGAAGAAATGGAAAATACACAGTACAAGTGCTAGCACCACCCTCTCCCTTACCCATAGTCAACATCCTTAACTGATCACACTACTTTTTCCTACAAATCTCGATACCGCCTCAGAATCCTTCTTAATACAGCTGACCAGTAGCTCTTATCCATGACTGGGATTGGTAATGAGGGGAAGCCCATTTATTCTCCTTATTCTAGGGTTAAAAGAAAAAGAAAAAAAAAAAAAACCAGAATGCTCTCTGTGGCCCACACAGTGATTTACAGTGAAATCCTAGACAGCAGCCTTTATCCATCTGTGCCTCAGTGTCCCTGCAAGTCAGATGAAAGCAATTCTAACTGCTTTCTATGGATCTGACAGAGCCGTAAGTGGGAGGATCAATGAGATAATCTTGGTAACTCAGTTTGAGTTTTTGGAGGTAGGCAGAATATTACAGAAATGTGCAGTGGGATCATTATCTCATGGGGTGCTGTGAAGGTGAACCTGTAAATGATTAGAAAACATTTAGCTGTTATCAAGTGCCATATTTAATAATGGGAATAATGAAAAACGAAGGCTCTCAGAAGCGGGCGGGCAGGTTGGAAGGCCCTGCAATTGGCTGTCTCAGGCTGTCGCCGGGAGGAGGAGTGGCAATGCTCAAGGCTACCGTAATCTGTGTGGTGTACGATGTTTTGTTCAGGTTCCGTGTAACCATGGAGACAGACTTTCCCCCGCCTTCTTTCCGTGGAGCTGATTCCACACTCCTGCACATATGTACTCACCACACACGCACGTTCCCTCTTCCCTCTACCGAGACTTCCTCTGGTTTGGGCAGAAGCGAGGAGTCAGAGGACACCTTAGAGAGGGACAGCACCGTGGAATCTGGACGCCAGGGCTG
>NW_021703769.1:69654054-69660003 GCF_005190385.1 Monodon monoceros | reverse complement strand
TAGTGTGCGCTGAGTCTGCCCTGGGTGATGTGGAATCTTGAAGGCATTTAGTCCATGTTGCCCACTTGAGAGATGCTGTAATCCCGGCTGTTTATCCCACAGGTGACTGGGGGCGTTTGGAGGTGGGTGGACGTGGAGGAAGAATAGCTTTTACAGCTGGTTTTCTTTTTCCTAATCCACCACTGCAGCCTCACTCTCAGGCTAATTCCAAACACGGGAGCCCACTCAGATGCTCAGTCGTTGGTCAGTCGCTGGTCAGAAGTGCCCAGTGTGCTGACCCAAACGACTCCTACACTGATTAACGGTGTTTTCCCAAGGGAATGTGGCTGGGTGGCACCGAGGTGGCCCAGTGACCCAGGGGACCGGGCTCTCTCTCATCCCAGCTTTCTTGTTTATGAGCTGTGAGACTTCAGACAGGTCACGTCCCTTTAGGTGGAAGGAGCTCAGATTTCCCATCTGAAAAATGAGAGTTGGATGAGGAAATCTCTAATTCTAGAGCTGACATTTCCAGTCTCTGGCAAAGCTTGAATAAGACATTAAAGCGATTTATTATTTGAGCTGTCATTAAACTACAAAGACCCTGTGTGGAAATCGGGGCTATTATCATGGTGTGTGGTGAAGTGCTTCCTAATATTTTATGAATTAATCGTGGCCTCATTAGAGCCCCCCTGTGAAGGGGCACCCGTGTGCTATAAAACCGGACCCGTATGTATGTGGGGGTGAGTGGACGATAAAAAATTACTGTCACTGAGACGGGCTACCGAAAAGCTGGCAACTGGGGTTCCCACGAGAGAAGGATCCTCACCTATTTTATTTAAATTAAAAAGGCACCATAGAAACCCAATTAATATACATCTTCTTTAAAAAATAGGGCTGTTGGGACTTCCCTGGTGGTCCCGTGGTTAAGAATCTGCTTTCCAATGCAGGGGGCGCGGGTTTGATCCCCGATCGGGGAACTAAGATCCCACATGCTGTGGGGCAACTAAGCCCGCACGCCGCAACTACTGAGCCCGTGCGCCGCAACTAGAGAGCCTGCCCACCACAACGAAAGATCCTGCATGCCGCAAGGAAGATCCAGCGTGCTGCAGCTAAGACCCGATGCAGCCAAATAGTAGAATTAAAAAATATGTAGCTTTATATATTAGTGTATATAAAGGAGAGGAGAGAGTTTGCGTGCTAGCCACTCTCCTATTTCATAGTTGGGGAAACTGGCAGTCAGAGAAGTTCAGAAATTTGCCTAGTATAGGGGTTCTCGGCCGCATGCGGGGGCTGCTACTGGCATCCAGTGGGTCAGGGCCAGGGATGCTGCTAAACATCTTACAGCGCACAGGACAGTCCTAACAACAGAGAATTATCTAGCACCATATGTCAACAGTGCGGAGGCTATGAAACCCTGGCCTGGTATCACCCTGCTAAGATCTCCTGGAGTCCTAACCCTGCCTTTGTTGCCACGCCAGTCCTGCGTGGGCACCCTGTGAGCCTCAGTTTCTGATCTCAAAGATGGGCCCATGCTTAGAGCTGAGATGTTACCAATGTTTTTCTGTGTTGCACACTCCCTGGAGAAAGTGATGAAAGCTATGGGCCTTCTCTCTTCAACAATTTGACAGTATTTTCCCTTCTCAATATACTCTTTTAGAGTCTGCTTTTCCATTATTGTCATAAATGTTTCTCCACATTTCTGCAGTCTTAATAATGATCATTATTAAGTGCTTCATACTACTCCGTCCTATTCACAAAGCAGTATTTCCTGAGTCCTTCCTGTGTTGCTGGGCATTTATTTTATTTTTAGTTTTTGGATTCCTTGTAGTTTAACACCACAATGATTATCTTCTTGAATAGAACATTTTTGTTTGTGGAATCATTTCCTTAGGACAATTTCCCAAGAGTATTTCTCTTTCTCTCCCTCTCCCTGTTTTCTTTTTCTCTTCTCTCCCTCCCTTCTTTCCTTCCTTATTTTATTTGATTTAATGAAACATTTTGGAATAATAATATATGCACATGATTTAAAATTAAAAGGCGTTAAACAATGCACAGTAAAAAGTCTCCTTGTTCCCAGCCACCCACTTCCTCTCCCAGGGGTGACCTCTGGTAGCACTTTTCAAGTATTTGTATATATTCATGTCTTATAAATGGGGTCACGCTATGCCCACTGTTCTGCTTGTGGGCTTGTGTGGGAGCAGATCTCCTTTGGACGGGAGGGGAGGCAGAGAAGGCCTCTCTAAGGAGGTGACATTTGAGTGGAAGCCTAGAAGATGGTAAGAATGGAAGGAAGAGTGGTATAGGAAGATGAGGCAGCAAGTGCAAAGGCCCTGGGGTAGGAATGGGCTGGCAGATTGCAAGACCTCGAAGGAGGTCAGTGGGGCTGTTGCGGAACAAGAAAGGTCAAATTGCTTGGGAGAGAACTGGTCGTACAGAGCCTTGCTGGCGGTGGTATAAAATTTGGACTTTATGCTAAATACACTGGGATGCCTTTGGGCTTTTAAGCAGAGAGGTAAAAGGATATGATTTGCATTGAACAAAAGAGCATTTTGACTGATGAGTGGAGAATATTGGATAGAGGCAGGAATAGGAGACTTAACAGGTGATGGGCCAGGTGAGAGATGCTGGTGGCTTGGCCTCAGGGGGAGGTGGAGAGAACTAGATGGATTCAGGGTATAGCTTGATGATACAGCCAACAGGATCAACTGACAAATTGGATGTGGAGTGAGGGAAAGGAGGCACTGAGGACAACTCCTAGACTTTTGTTCTACACACATGATTGTGTCCACTATTGGGATGGAGAAGATTGAAGTGGGAACAGATTTTTGTTTTTATTATTTATTATTAATTTGTTTAGCAGGAGGGGAGGGAATCTTGAGTTCAGACTGGCCGTGTTAAGTGTATTGTGTCTGTGTGACAGCGCAGAGGCCATGTCAAGTAGAGGGGGCATGGTAGGGGCGATGGGGTGAGGAAGGGAGATGGCGGGGAGGATGGGTTGAGGTTACCTGGGAGTGCTTAGTGCATACATCAGTGTAGGAATCTACCAGCTCTGCATGTTATCATTCATGGTTTTTTTGTTTTGTTTTGTTTTGTTTTGCTTTTTGTGGTACGCGGCCTCTCACTGTTGTGGCCTCTCCCGTTGCGGAGCACAGGCTCCGGACGCGCAGGCTCAGCGGCCATGGCTCACGGGCCCAGCCGCTCCGCGGCATGTGGGATCCTCCTGGACCGGGGCACGAACCCGCGTCCCCTGCATTGGCAGGCGGACTCTCAACCACTGCGCCACCAGGGAAGCCCATCATTCATGTTTTTTATTTTGTAACTTTCTAATTTTCCAAAGCAAACGTGGCCTGTAGTGAATTTAAAGACATCGGTTGGATGCTTGTATTTGGATTTTAGGAACCCTCTTACTTGTTTCAGTAGCTTTACCTAATCTATGGGAGAATCAAATCTGCTGGATACCCAAATTAAGAAAAGAAGTGTGTTTCTCATTGAGTTCATGCGTCTCCAGCCATTTCCACCCTGAAAGCCAGGGGTGCTCACTGGAGAGGAACCTTCCGGTATAGAGCTGGAGCTGTCTCTTCTCTTTCCTGTGTATCTTGAAAACCCAAGAGACGCGGCTCCCTGCTGATCTTGGCATAATACATTCTCATTGCTTTTTCATTATAAATCCTAATATTCTCTATTTCTAGATTATTTTCCTTTCCAGCAGGGTTGTAATTCCTGTCAAGGCTCAAAAAGCCCCAGGATGCAGTTTTTTTCCCCCTGTGACGTCAAGGCTCTCCTTGGAGGGGCTGCTGATGGAAATTGGCACGGAGCTCACCTTCTGTGCTCTGCACATCCAGAAAGCGAGTCTCGTATTTATGTTAACATTTACGTAAGGTAGCATTAACTGATTCATCGGGCAGCTGTTTATAGAGCACCATCCGTGTGCTGGGGTCACAACTGTGCTTATCTCTCAGGTCACCTCAGCTTGCTACAAAGAATCTAGGATCTTAAAGTAGGCAGGAAATTAAGGTCACCCCTCTGGTGAAGCCTCTTATGAATGTCTAAATGGACACATCCATTTGGAACCTAGAGGGGCCTCATGTTCTTGGACACCTTACTTGGGAAAGTTAATGGATGAGCTCAAGCAATGATGCTCATACTAATGAACCACTACAGCATGGCCTGTGCACAGTTACCATAAAGGACGGGGCTGAATCCCATCCCTTTCCCAGTCCTGAGTTCCTGGTATGGGAATTGAGATACAAAAATGAATAAGGCAACTTGTTTGGCCACAAGTGACAGAACTCAAACTGGTTGAAGCAAAAAGACTTTGGGAAAAAGAGGCTTAAGCAAACAAGATTTTATTGGCTCACGCAAGGGAAAAGAGATGGCTTCAGGCTCGGTTAGATCCAGGTGCTCATATGATGTCAACGGGATTCAGTGTCTTTCTCTCCACTTCCCTTTGTTTCTCCTTCTGTTTCTGTTTTTTTTTTTTTTTCCTCTCCATTTCAGAATTCTTCTTTTTTTTTTGTTGGATTCACTCTGTGGTAGCCCCCAACAGCTCCATGTATTTATTCACCCCAGTTTAGCACCAGTAAACCTCCCAGGCAGGGCTCGTTAGCCAGGTTTGGGTCACTTGACATCACTAACCCTGCCATTGTGAAGAATGTGGCCCTGATAGTCTAGGCCTGGGTCACTGGCTCACCGCTGGAGTGAGGGGTGGAGTCAGCCCCAACAGAATCTCACACACTGAGGGTGGTGGTGCCCCAAGGAGAGTCAAGATGCTGCTACCAGAGTTGGGGAGCATGGGTGCTGGGCCGGCAGAACCACAGACAAGCACCTTGCTACATCTTTCTTCAAAGGGCTTCTCCATGCCTCTGTGTCTTTTGCAAGCACTTCCCTTCTGAAATGGCCCCCACCCAGTCCTCCTGGAAAAGTCCTTCCTCCTCTTGCTTCGAGGTTGTGCAAGCAAGGCTCCCTCCATCTGTGACCTGGTTGGTGTGCCTCATCTCGCCCTGTTCTCTGTCCCCCCCAGCTCACAGAGAAGTGCGGAGTCATCTCTCCGCCCACACTCTGTCATAATTACCTGTTCACCGGTGAAAGTGCGGTATTCATGAGGGGAGCCCCGGTGCAGTCAAGCCACTGTGAGTCATCTAGGGGTCACCCACATGTCCTTTGAGCCTAATTCAAAGTCAACGCTGCTTCCCTGATGAAGCTTCCTTGGCCCCTGTAGGTGGGGTTAGCTGCTCCCGCTTTGTGCCCCCATCACTGAGGTATTGAGAGGGGCTGGGAATTAGACTGCACCAGGTTACTACCTGCTGGTCCGACCTCTGGCTCAAGGAGGGCCCCAGAGACCTACAGTGAGGCAGACAAATACTGAGACTGACCCATCATAGGTAGGCTGCCTGGAGGACAGGCCACTCCAGGTAACTGAGAATTCTGGTGAGAGGCCAGAGCTCTTGGTCGCAACCATTCTTGAAAATCCATTTGAGATAAATCAGTGCCCCTTGGGGCTGGGCTGTGCTGAACTGCACGATGGATGCCTTTTGGGGATCTTTGACCTTGACCAACCTGACCTGCAGCCTCTTGAACACAAGCCTTCCTTGCATGGGTCTGGGTGTGTAGCTGGCGTAGGAGACTGGGGAGGAGGCAGACTCGCAGAGGGCACACTCCAGAAGTTGTTTTAAAAAGTACATTTTAGGGAGCGACCAAGTGGTGCCAGGCCAGGTGTGTGAGTCCGTCAGTCCTTCCGTGCCCGAGCTGGAGACCAGCCCCGGAGGCCGCCCGGCACTTAAAAAAAGTACGTTTCAATTTGAACTTTTTTTTCACAGCCGACATTCTCTGCCAAATTCTCCCTCAGGACAGCACAACCAATACACACACACACACGCTCAGGACAGCACAACCAATACACACACACACTCACACACACACACACACATGCTCAGGACAGCACAACCAATACACACACACACACACACACAC
>NW_021703769.1:69621204-69653954 GCF_005190385.1 Monodon monoceros | reverse complement strand
ACACACACACACACACACACACGCTCAGGACAGCACAACCAATACACACACACACACTCACACACACACACATGCTCAGGACAGCACAACCAATACACACACACACACACACATGCTCAGGACAGCACAACCAATACACACACACACACACACACACACGCTCCCTGTGCCTTGAGGGTTTTGGGTATTGGGATCTAGTACCAGAGTAAGATTCTGACCCAGCCAAGAGTTGCATCCTAAAATTTCAGTTTCATCACCCATCCCTCCTCCATCCATTTATCCATCCATTATACATCCATCACTCATAAATACATCACCCACTCATTCACCACCCATCCATTCATCCATCCGTCTTTCATCCATCTACTATACATCCATCACCCATCAATCCTTCATCCTTCCATCTATCCATCACTACCCATCCATTCATCCATCCACAATCCATGTATCCATCATCCATCCCTTCCTCCGTCCATCCGTGCCCCCATACTCCCACACATCCAGTTCTCCATTTATCCACGATCCATCCATATAACAAATATCTGTTGCTGTCTCTGCTGGCCTGGGCACTGCCTTAGGCCGTGAGCTCCCCAGATGGGTAAGAGGATCCCTGCCCTGAAAGAGCAAGAGACAGATACAAAAACAAAGAAAATTCAGAAAGTTACAGGTGCTCCCGTCTCACCTTAGTGTCAGCCATTTACTTTGTGCCAATGATTCCTACGTGTAAGTAATACACTTGTACTCAAATAATAAAAATGGCATCAGTTCACGTTCATTCAGTTCTTTACACGGTGCTTTCTCATGTATGGCCTCGTTTGTTTCTTAGGACCATTCTTTGGGGGTGGGTATTGTTATGTCTGTTTCTCAGATGAGGAAACTGAGGCCCAGAGAGGGCAGAGGACTGCCCGAGGACCCTCACCTTGGTACTCAGATACGGGCCTTTGGCTTCTGATCGCGTGCTGTGAGTCAAGGCACTTTCTGCAGCTCCACTCACTGCGGGTTGAGAATCTGTCCACCGGCTGGCGCAGGCTGTATGACATCTGGTGGTGTCACAGAAGGCTGCTGGTGGGGACCAGCGCCCTGCCATCCGTCACCCTCTGAAACTTACCTGGGCTGGGAATGAGAGCCTGGCAGACTGTGGGTCACTTCCACAGGCTCTGAGAGCTCCCTGAAGCCGAGGCCTCCCGTCTCTAACTACTGCCTTTCTGGCTACCAGGAGCCATAGTACCTCTAGAGAGAGGGAATTCCTGCATCTTCTGGAGGCATATAGCATAGAGGTTAAGCATAGGGCCTATTAGATAGTAATAAATCCCCTTTAGATAGTATGGTCGGCTTTTGAGCCTTAGGCTGGCTCTCTCTGCGCAAGTACTAGAGAGGCATTAAAGACACATCAGCACTAAGCTGGGACTTTCTCCTTGGTATTAATAGAAGGACAGGAGGAGCATTGAAAAGGGAATAATTTTCTTTCTTTGAGAGGTAAAAGCTTGGGCTCTGAGGCAGAACCGCCTGGGATGTATGTTCTTGGGCATGCAGTGAGTGCTAGAGCTCATTAATATCAGTCTCGTCACGACCATGGACAGAGTTTAAAAGCCATAGGCAGCAGAATGTGGTGGTAAAGGGTTTACATTCTGGAATCCTATAGGCTGATGTTCCAGTCCTGGCTTTGTCACCTTTGCCACTTTGCAGGGTGAGCCTCAGTTTACTCACCTGCAGGATCAGGATGAAAATAATAATAAAAACACCCAGTTAACACTAGGGACTGTTTGCTACGTGCCTGGCACTGTTGTAGGCAATCCACAGTTAATAACGCACTTGGCCTTCACAGCCCTTCGAGGTAGGGATGACTGTCATCCCCATTGGACAGATAAGGAAACTGAGGCATCAAGAAGTGCATACCTTGCCCAAAGCCCTACAGCCAGTGCTTGGTGAAGGTGGGACTCAAGCCCAGGCTGTCTGGCTCCCGAGTTCCTTATTTAGAAAGATCAGTGAGATGACACATGTGTATCAGCTGAATGTCTGGCACATAGTAGGGCAAAATAAATGGAGGTGATAACTGCTGCTGATGGCATTACTTGAGACTCTTTCCCCTTCTGATGATGGAAACCCTAGTAGCTTAAGCAAAGCAAAGAAATTTACTTGCTCCTATAAGTGACAAAGGCATCAGGTTCAACCTGATGGGACCCGGGGTCCCCCAAAATCATAAAAGGCTCTTCCATTTCTTAGATGACTCTATATTGGTCACATCCAGTACGTTAGCCACTAGCGACCTATGGCTATAAGATTGAAATGCAAAATGAATTAAAATAAAAGAAAATTTAAATTAAACCCAAAAGAAAATGTAAACTTCAGTAACTCATCTGCACCAGCCACAGTGCAGAACATTTCCACCATTGCTGCCATATTGGACTGTGCTACTCTCTGTGGGGATTGGTGTGGACACTGGTAAGCCCTGCACTCACACCCTACTTGCTTAGCAGCCCCAGAGGGAGGAGAACATCTTTCCTGGTAGCCCTGGTGGAAAGGTCTCAGGGAGAGCTCTCATTGGCCTGTTTACACCACATTTCCATTCCTTAACCAATCATCGTGGCCTGGGGGTGTGAATGGGATACTCCGATTGGCTGGCCTAATTCCTCTGCCTACCCAGTGGTGGGGATGATTAGGTCTGCTCACACCACATGGAATATATTTCCGGAGTGGAGGAGACCAGGCACTCTCTTTCTCTCTCTCTCTCTCTCTCTCTCTCTCTCTCTCTCTCTCTCTCTCTGTCACTTATTCATTAATTTATCAGACAGATAGATAACCAATTATGTCCAGTTGGGTGGCGGTTCCAGGGAGAATAAGACCCAGTTAGTCCTTCTAGCCTGGGACAGGTGTGCGAGGGCCTGGGGGAGCCAGGGAGGTGGCATTTGAGCTGGGTCTAGGAGGAGAGGGGAAGCTGGAGAGTGAAAAAATAACATACTGTGCTCGATAGCATTATTTATTCACAATTATTCATTTCCTCTCCACCATTACCATGTGTCCCTGGAGGCCCTGTGTACTTCCTACCACCGTTGAGTTTGGAATGGTCATGTGACTTGCTTTGGCCATTGAAATGTGAGCTGATGTGATGTCTGCCATATCCAAGCATGGCAAGCCTCTGCCCTCCTTTAGCTTCAGACCCTGTCATGAGAACACAGAGCCCCAGATAGTGGCTGTTGCTTCTGCCTGGTCCCAGAGAGAGGACACACAGAGCCCAGTGCAGCCAAGCCCAGCTGAGCCCAGCTGAACCTGCTTGAGCTGTGGCCAACCTGCTGCCCTTGTGTAACAAGCATAAGAAATAAATGTTTGGTACTGAAAGCAGCTGAGATTTTAGGACTCTTCATCATTGCAGCAAAAGCTGCCTCATACCCATCCTGACCCTCTTCCTTCTTACCATCCTGCTTCCTGCTCTCATCCACTTTGGGATCTGAAGCCTGCGGCAGCATCAGACTCCAGTGAGGACCAAACTCAGGCCAGGGCAGAAGGGGCTCCTCTCCTGGTTTCTCTTGAGCTTGCTGCCGTTCATTCAGTCAGAACCATTTACTGAGCTCCTGCCGTTATGCCGGGGGCTGGAATTGGAAGGTCTTACAAGATTCAGTCCCTGCCCTCCAGGTGCTCACAACTGGAAGGGAGAGTGATTGGCAAGCAAGTGACGAAGGTGCAGCAGGACCAGGGAGGGCTCTGGTAGACCCATGCCCAAGACGACCTGGGAGCTTGGCTTGGTTGAACACGGGGCTGGCCTTGGACCTGGAGTGCCGTGTTTGTCTGATCAATTTCTTTAAAAATGACCTTGGAATAGAATTGTGGTCCTACAAGTGCAGGTGGTCCAGTGAGACTGAAGGCCTCTAGAGAGCTTCTTTCTGTAGCAAGGAGCGTCCTTCCCCAGCTCATTATCCTCCACGCAGCACCTGCCATGGTATGTCTCTGCCTTGGCTGTGGGTCACATTTTACTCTGTTGTAGCCCTTGGGGCCATCAGAATGACAGGCACATCACGCCTAACTGTCAGCGCTCTCCTGTCCTAACACACTGTTCTCTGACCTCAGACCTCACTGGTCCTAATTATAAAAGGACAGGCAAGGATGAGGGTCCCCGCCCTTTCACAGGGTCCTAGAGGAAGGCCAGGCACTCTCTCTCTCTCTCTGTCACTTATTCATTAATTTATCAGACAGATAGATAACCAATTATGTCCAGTTGGGGGGTGGCGGTTCCAGGGAGAATAAGACCCAGTTAGTCCTTCTAGCCTGGGACAGGTGTGCGAGGGCCTGGGGGAGCCAGGGAGGTGGCATTTGAGCTGGGTCTAGGAGGATGGGTGAGATTGACAAAGCAGAGAGCATCTTAGGCAGAAAGAAAAGCACAAAGACATGGAGGTTGGGGCGGCCCTTTAGAGGTGGGGCTCCAGTCCTCCCAAGCTCTCCCCTCCTGGGAGTTCCCGTATGGGGAGTGTCAAGCTCTCCCATCACCTTGGCTTCTCGCCTCCTTCCCTGCTGATGTGGCTCGCCAGCAGCTCCATGGCAGGCACAGGACACAGCAACTCCTGGTTCATTTGCACTTACTGGAACTCCAGCTTTTCTTACATGGGCTGTTGGGGGAACACGACTCATTCCTCTCAGTCCTGCGAGGTTTGCTTTCAGGACCTTTGCATGGGGACTTTCTCTTGGTCCTAGGAGAGGAGGTCTTGTTACAGACACCGTCAGAATGGCCTGAGCCCCCAAGTGGGGAATCAGGTGGCTGTGATCCTAACACTCCCATTTATCAAGCACCTGCTTGAAAGTGCCTAGCACTTTCAGGGCTGTTGCAGCACACGGCAGGCTCTGGCAAAATTGAGAAAGCCTCCTGCTTGGACATGGAGGATGGGTTTGACTGAAGCCCCACTCACAGCCTCAGGTAAATGTCCTTGTTTGTGCACAACCTGAACAACTGTGCTTGGCAGCCCTGGGCCCTGTCTAGTCACTATCTCATTTAATCCTCATAATAGTGCTAGGAGGTCGTATATGCTGTTTTCATTCCTGTTTTACAGTCAAGGAAGCTGAGTCTTTGAGAGTTTCAGGAATTTGTTTAAGGTCACTTAGTCGGCAAGTGTGGGAGTCGCTTCACACCCAGGCATCTCCGACTGCAGGTCCTGTCCTCTCTGCCACTGTTCACCATCTCCTGCTGCCAGCTGCTCAGGCCTCCAGTCTGATGGGCTCTTAGCTGATTTTCCAATAATTCTCCCTTGCTGCTCTGGGGCCTGTTATCATTCATTATTGCGTTTTGTAGCTTCATAGATTGTTTTATTTTTTACTCTCAGTGGCTTGTTGCTCGGGAGCAGCTGAGAACCTCGTGTTCCCATGCTCTAAATGCATCGTGTCAGATGCAAGTTTATCTAATTTACTATCAGAGTTGGCGGCGGCACCTTGTCAATTCCATTTCGAGCTCATTTCCTCCCCGATGATTTCCATGCAGGTGGTGGTCTACCTGCCAGCCCCCGGGCCAGGCTCCACATGCATCTCACCTGGTTGTGACCTTGGGGACATCAGGTTGCCTTTAGCCCCTCGGTAGGGGGTATCCATGGCATGTCTCAAGAGCACCTGTTCTTTAAGGATCAAACCCCCACATCTTGGCAAGAGCTTGGGTTTGGAGGCGAAAGATCTGAATTCAAGTCCCTGTGTTGCAACTTCCTTGCTGTGTGGTCTCAGGCAAATCGCTTAAGTTCTCTGAGCCTCTGTTTCTTCATCTGTGAAATGGACATTTAGGAGGCACTATTTTCCTTCCCCCAAATGGCCAAAAAATGGAGCACTCTGAGGATATCATGAGTTGGTAAGGATGAAGGAACATGGGAATCCTCACATGATGCTGGGGGGAGAGGAACCAGTACAACCACGATGAACACTATTTTGGCAACGTTTATTAAAACTATCAATGTTCTTACCTTTTGCCACAGCAATTCCAACGGCTGGGCTCATCCCTAAGGAAACGCCCATGTCCACAAAGATGTTCACTGCCATCTTGTTCAAATTAGAAACACACCAAATATTCATCAGGGGATGGCTAAGTGAATTGTGGAATATCTACCCTGTAGTATATACTGCAGCTGTTAAAAAGGATGAAGTAAATTTTCAGGTGACAAATGGATAGACTTATTGGTGAGTGAACAGAAGCAGTGTTTAGAAAGATAGAATGAGAAATTTGCTCTAAAACAGAAGTAGAGAACACATAGTTTCTTAAACTAAGCCTTTTAAAACTGTGAATTGTACTTATAGAAAGGTACACAAAACGAAAACGCCCCGTTTAATAATTTATCGCAAAGCCAACACCGTGGAACCACCTCGGAGGTCAAAATAGAACATTGCCACCACCCCAGAAACTCCTCTCACACCTCTGCAACGACCCCCACCTTTACCTTGAGAAGTACCCACGGCCCTGGCATTTCTGGTGGTCACTGCCTTGATTCACTTGACAATTTGGCCACCTAAGCCTACAACCCTAAACACCACAGTATAATTTTGCCTACGTTTTATATTTACATTAAAGGAGTCACACAGTGGATTCTGTTGTGACTGGTGTCCTGCTCAACATTATTTCGTGAGACTTCACCCCATAGTTCTGCTGTGTAGTTTTTGGGGTACATAAACATGAATATAAATGACTAGAAAAAAAGATCTGGAAAGGTACCCACCAAACTGATGATGTCAGTTTGGGAGAGGGACCTGGAGGTAGGGATGGGAGTGTTCTAAGGAGATTTAGGGATCTTATCTTCTAATTGATTTTTTTTTGAAGGAGGAATGCATTGATGCATTACTTGGCTAATTACATTTTAATAGAGAGAATAAAATGGAGAGAATATTATGTGTTTGCCAGAGTGGTTGGGAGAGTGAAATGAATTAATATAGGTAACACTGGGAACACAGAGCAGGCACTCAGAGAAAGGGAGACGAATACAGTTAAACACAAGCTGGATCTCTTTTGGAAACAGCCAGAGGGGCAGTATAGTGGAATGGTTAGTTGCAGGGGCTCAAGATGGCCTGGGTTCAAATCCTGGCTCCACTACTTGCCAGTTAAAATAAATAAACAGAAGTTTATTTAACTTCGGTCTCCCTCCCTGAGTTTTACCACCTGTAATAGTTATCTGTTGCTGCCTAACAAATCACCTCCAAAACCTAGTGGCTTAAAATAACAATAATTGTGAACTCTCTCTCTGGGATTCTATGGGTTAGGAATCTGGGAGCAGTTTCATGGGCGGTTCTGAGTGGGGGTTTCTCATGAGATTGCAGTAGATGAGGGTTGGGGCTGAAGTCACCTGAGGCTTTCTTGGGGTTGGAGAGTTGGCCTGCAAGGTGGCTCACTGTCTTGTTGCCAGGCTGGCACTGGCCAGTGGGTTCCTCTCCACATGCCTCTTGCCATGGGGCTGCTTGAGAGCCCTCACAACATGGCGGCTGGCTTCCCCCAGAGCAAGTGGTCCAGAAACCAAGTCAGAAGTTGCAGTGCCTTTTGTGACCTGGCCTTGGATGTCACACACTGCCACTTCTGTAGTAGTCCGTTATCCCTGGTTCATGCACAAGGGTGTGTAGAGCAGGAGGTAAGGCTCCCTGGAGTCATGTAGGGGGCTGGTTACCACATCCCATCTGAAATAAGGATAGTAGTACCCGCCTCCTAGGGTTTTTGTGAGGATTAAGTGAATTAATCTGGGTAAAAGCACTTAGAACAATGGCTGACACGATAAGCTTCATAGGAGCCCTAGTTGTCATTATTATTTCAGACATGCTGCCAAATGCATCACCTTCATGAATTTTTCTGGGCTTCATTTTATTTCCTAATTTTGTAACTGCAAGTCGGTGCTCGGGTTTCCTGGAATGACACACCATGTAACAATAGTCACGAAGAGCTGTGCTTTGGAGTCACCTCCAGAGCAGCATTTGAGCCAGTGTGCAGAGATGGCACCCCACATAGCCATTTTGCATGTCGGCTTCACTGCATGGACTGATGCCCAGCAAGATGGTAGGGCTGATTTTCATCTCTTTGGGAAAAAGCATTGAGTCTGACTTCAATCATTTACCGCATCAGTGCCCCAGAGCGAATGAAGGCATTGATGTGAGAGTAGACTTGTTACTTTCACCACAGAACAGGAAACTTGACTGTCTTCAGTGCTTCAGTTCAAGGATCCAAAACTCAAGTGTAAGACCAGACAGGTAACCCAAACTTGGGAAGTGGCCAAGGGCAATAAGAGCCATGTGAGCGTGATGATAAACAGCAGTCAACCCCTGGCCTCAGTGTTGGAGAAATAATAGGGAGTGGTGGGGACTGTGGCAGACAGGACAACAGATGCCCTGTCTCCAGGGCCGTTGTATTTCAGGTGCCAGGCTATCATTGTCTGCAGGACTGTAGGCCAGCACTGCCTGGATTTCTGCTCCCCTGCTCAGTGCTTTGCTGCCATGGCCTACCACTGTAGTGAACTTTTGGGCCCTCGAAGCTCAAGTTTCCAGTTGACTTGCAACCAATGGGTAAAGTGGTTAGTGGCCTCCCCTGACTAGCTTCTCCCTTTTCTATAGGGTCTGGCATTGGGGTCATCACCATCATACACCAGAGTTCCAAATGACCAGATCATGACAGCAGGAGGACTTGCTGACTTACTTCATCATCTGATAGCGACTGTTATTGACTGACAAAGTGAGGTTTATCACTCTGAGCTGGGGTGGGGGCTGGAGAGCAAACGCTTTTCAGAGCACCCCCCTCCCAAGAATCTCGTGGAGGAAACAGACACATCTCAACCATTCGTTTTGCGGCTCTGTGGTATCCACTCCAGTTTCCACATGAGGCATGGTTTATTTGACAGATCTGAAGGCATCAGTGGTGGGACAGATGTACTTCATTTGCCTAGAGGTGGGGGTGGGTTGGGACAGGCATTATGGTTTCCTGCCCAGTGGGCATTCCCTCTCCTTCTTTGTCTATCTGACAGGAAGGCTGAAAAGGGCAGATATTTACCCAGCCTCCCTTGTGGCTAGCAGTGTTTAAATGACCCAGTTCTGGCCAGTGAGATGTAAGTGGAACTCTGCTGGGACTTTTGGGGAAGTATTTTCCCCTTGATGAAAGGATGTGGGCATATGAGGGAAGTCTTCCTTACTATCCTGGCTCCTTCCCTACTTCTTACTTCTGGTTGGGTGAAGATGTGATGTCTGGAGCTGCAGCAGCCATCTTGTGCCTCTAGGAGAATTTCAGAGAAATGCATCATTCAGCTACTACATCAACCCTTAACCACCAACCTTCTTGTTATGAGAGATCATTGAATGCCTTTATTATTTAGGCCACTTCTAGTGGAGTTTTGGATTTCAACCGAAAGCTGCATTCCTAATATTATAGGGAGTGCTTGAGCATGTTATCTGAGGCTATGGAGAATTGGCTGCCCCTTAAACATCCACAGGGTCTTGAATTTGCTCTATCCTGCCCCAGACCATTTTCTTTCTGTTTTTTTTTTTTTAACTTCTAAACCTAAAAAATTGTGAAATATATCATTTATGCAAAAAGAGTGTTTAAAACGTAAGTGTATAGTCTAACGAATAATAATAAAAATACCCATATACTTACCACCTAAGTTAAGGATTTAGAACATTACCAAACCTGAGATACTTCCTGTGTGTCCCTCTCCATCACACCCTAATTCTCCCCAACGCTCACTACTATCCTTAACGTTATGCTAATCATTTTCTACTGTTCTTTATAGTTGTTTCACCCATGTGTCCACAAACACATGATGTTTAATGATGCCTATCCTTGAATTGTATATAAACGGAAGCATTTGGGATGCTTGCTGTTCTGTCGCCATTGCCAACAAGGCTGCTCTGGACAGTCTTGTCTATGTCTCAGGGTACACACGGGCAAGAGTCACTCTGGGGCATATGCTTTTGAGTGGAGTTGCTGGGTCTTAGGAATGTACATGCTACCTTGGTTAGGTAATGCCAGATGCTTTTCCAAAGTGGCGTCACCCATTTATACTCCCCCAGCAGTGGCTGAATGCTCGTGTTGCTTACACCTTCACCGACGTTCGGTCCTGGGCATGTTCTCTTCTGAATGGCCCTGTGGCCAAGCAGAGTTGACCTTTGATCTCTAAAGGTGCTCTGCCCCATTTGCCATTAAATATTGGCTTTCATACTTCTTTAAGTGATCACCTCCAAGTGATTTTGGGTGCCTTAAGGCCATTGCTTCACTCATGGCTTTATCTCTGGGTTCTGCTGATTTTAGAGTTCCCAGTAAGGGTAAAACTGATTTGACATCCTCAGTCATCAAAGCTGCCTCTGGTTCAGTTTCCCCACACATCTGCGGGAACTTCTCTTCAAGGTCAGCATCCAATTTCTCTCCCCTGGTTCTCACTATGTATTTTGAATAATCAACTCTGCAGGTGGAGGCACATTCTAGGATTCTCAGGCGTGCGTGCTGTAAGGAGGTGAGGACATGGGGCAGGCAAGGAGATTTGAAAGGATGGAGAGGGCCCTCCCTGGCTCTAATTACCGACTTGGGCAGGTCCCCTACCCTCTCTGAGACTCAGTGTTCTCTTCTATTAAAATGGGAATGATAATATAGGATTGCTGTGGAGAGAGGGGGTGTATAAGTCCTTTAGCACAATGCCAGCATCCAGTAAGCCCTCAATGAATGTTAGCAGCCACTATTGGTCATAGTTCTCATCCAGAGTGGTGCGGTGTGGTTGAGAAAAGTCCCAGGTGTCACTGCTCTCTTGCCATAAATGCGCTCTTGTGAGACACTGTGATCTGTATAATCGTGCACTAATAAGAACAGGGCCAACGAGAAAAAAAGAGTTCGGGTAGATCGCTCAGAATCTACCGGAGCACCACAAAATCAATACCAATTCTAATAAACACTTGAGCAGGTGCAGACGCCCAGGGGCATTTGAGCCCAGCTACACACTCATTCACACGTTTCAGCCTTAAACCCTGAGGCTCCCTTTGCTTCCTGAGAGGGAGATCCTGGGGGGCAGTGGCTTCTAATCGGGACCATTTTCACTAAAAATATGATTGAAAGGATAGCCTTTGTCATTAACCCATTGTTTCAGGAGAGGTAGTAGGAATGACTTTATAGCTTCTTCATCTCAACTTGCCATGTCCCCACATTGCTTAATCCCGTGACAGCATGGAGGTCCTTGGAGGCACTGATCCAGCTGCTACTTATAACAAGCGAAGGCATTTCTACAAAATTCTAGTCTTTTTCTTAAGTTCTTTAAATCCTGCTAAAGATATTTTTTAAAATTGTGCTTGCTCCGGACTATTTAAAAATACTAGCGTGCTGGGGAAAATCACGTATGGGCACAATTTCCCTGTTATTTCAACATCCTTTCCCTATTTACCAATCACAGATGAAGTACCCTTGTTAAAGGAACCTGCCTTATAGCAGAAGAGACTGTGTCCTCGGAGGGTCTTTCCAGCTGCGATGTTCTAGAACAGGGGGTTGGCAAACTACAGCCTGGGGGCCAAATCCAGCCCACTGCCTGTTTTTATTTTTTAATTTGAATTAAAATTTTAATTTTTAATTGTAAAAAAACCATACTATAAAATTTACCATCTCAGCCATTTTTTGGCCGCGTGGCATGCAGGATCTTAGTTCCCTCACCAGGGATTGAACCCATGCCCCCTGCATTGGAAGCGTGGAGTCTTAACTGCTAGACTGCCAGGGAAGTCCCACATCAGCCTGTTTTAATGTACAGTTCAGTAGTGGTAAGTACATCCACATTGTTGTGCCCACTGCTTGTTTTGGTAAATAAAGTTGTATTGGAACACAGCCATGCCTATTCGTTTATGTATCTCATGTGGCTGCTTCTTTGCTACAACATCAGAGTTGAGTAATTGTGACAGGGACCGGATGGCCCAAAAAACCTAAAATATTTACTCTCTGGCTCTTGACCTCTGTTCTAGAATTATGAAAATGGTCAACTTCCTAGGTCAGTGGCCTCTTCCTGCTCTTAGGTCCCAGGACCCCATCCCTTTCCCAGAAGGCAGGTGCAGTTGTGATAAAGGTCTGCAGCTGTAATAAAGAGGCTCTACCATACAGTGAGTACAAGTTCGCCATTGCCAGCTGGGCTGCCTCAGTTCCTCCCTGATGGCCGAGGACAGATGAGATGTGAGGAGTCACTAATTGAAGCAGCTGGGATTCATCTGGCCACCTTTTCCGTGGGTGGGCTTCCCTCTCTGAGTCACAGTCCATCCTGTACCACAGGAGACAAGGGACCCATCCTGCCTTTGATGGGATGTTGCCCAGGCCTTCCCTGTTTAGCCATGGCCTGGCCCTATGAGGTCACATTTCCTCGCTCCTGGCCCAGGCGGAGAGGGTGAACTCCCTGCCTCTGAGACTTCCGTCTCTGGGAAACCACTAAGCTCAGACTTGACTAACTGGAAATTGATTCCTAACCTCCCTGTCCCGGAATCCCTGAGTCCCACACTCTGAGGACCAGTAGTCACACCAGGGCCTTCTTCCAGAGCTCAAGTCCTGGCCGGGCAGGATAGGACAAGCACATTTCCAATTTGCTTTAGAAATACAGGAAAGTTTTATTATAGTGTGATAGGTATTCATCGTCAAAAGATACAATAGCCCAGTAGAACAGAGAAGTGAAAATTAAGAAAATCCTTCTTCTTCCCTTGTGCTGCGGCCCCACTTCTCAGTTTAGCCGGTATTTTCCCCATTATTTTCTCTCCATCTACAACCACATTTTTCTGCAGAGCAATGGAAACATGGATGTATGCACTTTGCCTTTTTCTCGTAACAACAGAACTCAGGCATTTTCCCCGTGTCTGCACATATGGATCTTTATTAGCTGTTTAGTATTGCCACAATGGAAACACACTTATTTATTTGGAATACAGACTTCCTTAAAGCCTAGTGCAAATGCCACCTTCCTCCAGGAAGTCTTCCTTGATTCCTGCAGTACAAAATGGCCACTTCCTGCTCCAAACTCCTAGAACCATGTCTCTTATTCAGGTGCTGTGTTAGTCAGGGTAAGGCTGTGCTGCTGTAACAAAGAGACCCCCCATACAGAGGCTTACGGAACCGAGAGGCTGTTTCTCTCTTAGGTAATAATAGCCTTGGTTGGTGGAGCAGCTCTGCCCCTGCCGGTCATTTCAGCAACTTGGTTCCGTCCAAGTCATCACTCTGCCAACACTTAGGGCACCCAGTTGTCTGCATGGTTGAAACTGGGCCACCCAGGAAGCTGGGAAAGAGTGTGGAGGAGGCCTGCCTGGCGTCTTCATCCCTGACCTGGAGTGTCGACTCGTAAACCTTTGGCAAGAGCTCTGTGTGGCCATGCCTGCTGCCCAGGAGGCTTGCGTGGCATCAGTACCATGGAAGAAAGGAAACAGGTTTTGGTGGACAACGGCTGGTCTCTGCCACAAGCCTTGAGCCTTAACCTCATGTTTGGGGTCCCCTATTCGTGCTTCCTGGCTTTGGGAGTGGCAAGGCTGAGGGCATGACCCAGGACTGATCCACGTCTGCATCTTTCTTCAGTCCCACGCAGCACCTGGTGTGTGGTCGGTGCTTGGCAAACACGCAGCCAGTGCGTGGTAACGTGTTAGTCATTGAAACAGAGGGTGGTGGGCTCTGAGCAGAGCCTTTCACTCACTTAGCAGATATCTGTTAATGTTTGCTACGTGCCAAGCTCTGATCTGGGCCCTGGAGACGCAGAGACACAGCTGCTCTGCTCTCAAACATCATTATCATTATCCTGTTGGGTTCCTGGAAAAGGACATTCTCTTCCTACCTCAGGGCCTTTGTATATACTCTTCCTTCTTTCTGGGACTGCCTTCCCTGCAGCTCTCCTCACTGGCCTTAGCCAGCCCCTACTTTCCGTTTCTTCATAAATGCCACCTCCTCAAGGAAACTTTCTCTGACCCCCTCCCCCAGACTAGGTTGGATCCCCCTGTTACCCACACATGGTACTTTTCCTTTGTAAATTTAATCGCAACTGCACTGAAGTAACTTTTGTTGTATAAGATTTTCTTTCGGGCTTCCCTGGTGGCGCAGTGGTTGAGAGTCTGCCTGCCGATGCAGGGGACATGGGTTCGTGCCCTGGTCCGGGAAGATCCCACATGCCGCGGAGCGGCTGGGCCCGTGAGCCATGGCCGCTGAGCCTGCGCGTCTGGAGCCTGTGCTCCGCAACGGGAGAGGCCGCGGCAGTGAGAGGCCCGCGTACTGCAAAAAAAAAAAAAAAAAGAAAAAAAAAAAGAAAAGATTTTCTTTCAAGGCAGTCCTTACCGTGCGTTTGTAAGCTTCACGATGGATGACAGGTGCATTTTTGTATGCTCAGCACTTAGCAGGACACCTGGCACGATAGGTATTCTGTCTCTACTTGTTTAATCGGTATTATCACCAGTTCACCCATGAGGAAATTGAGGCTTAGAGAGGCTGAGTAACTAACCAGCCCAAAGATCACACAGCTTGTGAGTTGGGCACTGAGATTTCAGTCTGTCTGCCTCCAGAGCCCTGGCTTTCACAGCTTGATGCAATTAGAATGCCACATGATGTAATAAGGTATTAATAGGGTATGTTTAAGGGGTGGTGGGAAGGCAGAGGAGGGCATGACTGACTCAGCCTGGGGGAGAGGATGGCTGCCTGGAGGAGGCGGTGACCTTGAAGGCTTAGAAACTGTGGGTAGTTTGGAGTAGCTATCGCAACTGCATGGGAGTATAAAAGATGGAACCAAATGCAGGGCTGGTTGTGCAGGCCCTGCTTTGGGGTTCCAGGGAGTTTGGACTTAGCCGAGCTGACGGGAACTCTCAGAGGTTCGTAACCAGAGGAGCCACATGAGCCCATAGGGTCCTTTCAGAACATCACTTCAGGTCAGGGCTGCAAACTGGCCCTGGCTGGCTGACAGAGCTGGCTGGGCTCACTTAGCCTCCTTCAATGGAATTTGGGGCCAACTGTATTAGGGAGGATTTTAAGTCTGACCGCTGAGCCAAACACCCCAAAATACCAGCCGCTTACATGTGATCGAAGCTTGTTTTCCTCTCTCACATAAGAGCCTGAACTAGTCAGGTATCTCAGCTCCACACTGGGGACCCAGGATTCTCCTAGATTGTCACTGTGGCATCCCCAAATACTGCCCTCGTCCACATGGTCCGAGATAGACCACGGTCATGGCCAGATTCCAGCCGCCAAAGGAGGAGAGGGTGGATATTGGGGCTGAATAAGAGTCTCTTTCACTTCAAACTGGCAAGATCAGGAGATTTCATGGAAGCCTCAGGGTTCAGGCTCTTGGACAACAGGAAGACTCCAGCAGTGGTGGGTCACACAGGGCCACACAGACATGAGTTGAATAGCATCCACCCTTTTGGACAGGGCCTGTACGCTCAGTTCTCCACAGTCCCCACCACTCCCTTTTGTGTCCCTGACTGTTTGTTGGTGTCAACCATCTTACATCTGCTCCTTCACTCACCTGCGTCACCCACCTGGTCCCTGAGGCATGTGAGTTCCTTGCCCTGGGAGCTGGCTCTCCCCGGGGGTCCTCACACAGGGGTGAGAGTGGCTGGCCCAGCAGAGCCGCCTCCTCAGCCCTGCCCTCAGAGGCTCCCTGACCTGCTTTCCCATCCCCGAAAGGGCTGAGGCTGGCATAGCGGGAGCCTTTTGGCCTGGGATGCTGTTCAGACTTCCAGTCAGAGGCAGTTGTGGGCCGTTAGGCTGCATATGGATTTTGCAGTCGAGGCCCCATGGAAGCTCTAGATTATATTCTTCCCACTCTTGCTGGGGGGCCAGTTGCCAAGGAATGATTTCCTGTGTCGGGATATTTGCCGCCATCCATCGGTATCCACGATTCCTGACACCAACGCCTCCGTAGCTGGGACTATCAGGCAGGAGGGGGATGAATAGGTCTCCTTTTAGGGGTGAATGTTGATGAAGATACTCAGGTGGAGCTGGAGAGCAGAGAAGCTTGCCTCCCAGGGGCTGCAGGACTCCTGGAGACAAAAGGTCCCTGTGGGCAGGAAAAGGCATTGCCACCTCAAGGTCAGCTAGCACTCCACAGTGTGGAGAAGGCTCTCCCATACCAGTAGGAGTCTGGTCTAATTTGCTCTTTCTGAGCGCCATCTCTCAGCTGGGACGTCTGTCCCCCTGGAGAACCAGGTCCATGTGGCGCAATTCTCCACAAAGCATACGGTCTCTGGGGCCCACCCCCTACTATTTCCAAGTTCGCAGAGGCCCCCTGTGCATTCAGGGTCTGGGTTTCCCACAGCTGACTCCCCTAATGAATGGGGTTAGCTCCAAGATGAGATGCTGTCCTTTCTTTGGTTTCCATGGTGACAAACCCCTCTTCAGAGAGTGAGAGCGTTGGGGGATTTAGCTGACTTTACTGAAGATCCGTGGGAGGCTACAGCGCACAGTGTGGAGCTTCTGGCATCTGACGGGCCCCTCCTTCCCCCTGGGTTTCCCAGGATGTGCCTGATGCCTCTCCCCTGAAGCCTTCCCCGTTGGAGCCAACATACAACCTTGTGTGTGCACGTGTGGTGGGACACTTACCTTGTACTCCAGCACTCATCCAAACATTTTGCTCAACAAAGTCACTTCTATCCCCCAGAGGGATTCTGGTACTGGCAGACTGGTACTGGTAGTGCTGCCCACAGCTGTGAGGTTGGCTGAAGTAAGTCATCACCCCCATTTTACAGATGAGCAAACCGAGACTCAGAGAGGTACAGTGAATCTCTCAGGGTGACCCAGCTGGATGAGGTGCACGCTGGGACACAATTCTAGGCCCACTGACACCCAAGTCCAGCGCCCTTTCTGGGGCACCTCTGCCTTTCCAAAACCTCTTTGCTGGAGCGTGGTGCTGAGTTTGCTTCCATTGTGAGCCTTCCTGGTATGAGCAGAGATGTGGGTAACAGCAAAGCAGCATTCGTTTACTCATTCAACCGATATATGATGTGCCGATGCTCTGTGCCAGGAACTGTCTTAGGGAGTTAGTGGTGAATAAGACAGAGGGGACCCCCTGCCCTCACGGAGCTGAGGGTCCATGGAAACAGACGATGAGCGCACACAGCACAGGAGCAAAGGCGTCTGGGCCCACAGTCAGGCTTGAGTGCTGATAAGCCACGTCCAGCAGGGTCAAGGGGGCAGGGGCAGAGTGCTGTCTTATAATGGGGGTCAGGCCTTTGAGAGTGCAAACCCCACAGATAGCAGGGGGAAGAGGGCAAGGAGGTGCAAAAGTCTGAGCCTGGACGGTGTGGGCGGCAGCACAGAAGCCACGGGGTTTGGAGTACGGTGAGTGAGGAGTGGGGGAGGGGCCAGCTGTGACAAATTGCCACAAATGTAGTGGCTTAAAACAACACAGACTTATTATTTTACCGTTCTGGAGGTCAGGAGCCTTGCACAGTCTCACCCCCCTAAACTCAAGGTGTTGGCAGGCTGTATTTCTTTCTGGAGGCCCTAGTGTAGGCTCTGTTTCTGCTTATTTTGATTGTTGGAAGAATTCAGTTTCTCAAGGTTGTAGGACTGAGGTGCCCAGGTTCCTGCTGGCTGTAAATCGATGACTGTTCTCAGCTTCTATAGGTCACCGTGTTCTTGGCTTGTGACCCCCTTCCTCCATCTTCAGAGCCAGCAATGGTGATTGAGTCCTTTCACAGTGGGGGGGAAAGGTTCCCTGCTTTTAAAGACTCGTGTGATTACATTGTGTTCACTTAGATAATCCTGGATAATCTCCCCATTTCAAGATACGCAGTTAATTACATCTGCAAAGTCCCTTTGGTCCTGGAAAGTAATATACTTACAGGTTTTGAGGATTAGAGCATGGACATCTTTGGGGGCCATTATCCTGCCTAACACACCCAATAATGATAATAAAGATGGTAATGTGACTCACACTTAATAAGCATTTACAGCTTGCCAGGTTTTATGTTTAGAAACTCATGAATCCTCAGAATGATCCTCTGGGGAAGGTAGATGAGAAAATGGAGGCACAGAGAGGTTAAGTGATGTTATGGGTTGAATTGTGTCCTCCCAGAATTCATACGTTGAAGTCCTAAACGCCCCAGTACCTCAGAATGTGTTAGGAGGTTGGAGATAGGGTCTTACAGAGATAATCAAGTTAAAATGAGGCCATTAAGGTGGGCCTTAATCCAGCACGACTGGTGTCCTTATAAAATGGGGAAGTTTGGAGATGCACACGCATACGTGGAGAACGCCATGTGAAGGTGAAGACAGCCATTTATGAACCAAGGAGCGAGGCCCGGAACAGATTCTTCCCTCACAGCCTCAGAAGGAACCATTCCTGCCAACGCCTTGATCTTGAACTTATAGCCTCCAGAACTGTGAGGCAATAGATTCTTGTTGTTTAAGCTGCCCAGTTATTAGTACAAACAAACTAATACAAGTGACTTGTCATTGGTTGTGGTGCCTGGATTTGAACCCAAGCAGCTCTCCCTCTTTGACTCTCCAGTTGTTTTTCTCCTTGCTTCTGTCTCCGTCTCTCTCTCTCCCTTTGGTTTCTCTGGCTCTGCTTACTCTGTCCTGATCTTTCTGTCTTTTTCTCACTCACTGTTCCTCTGTCTCCTCACTGCTAACCCCCCTTAATCCATCTCTCTGCCTCCCTCCTTCCCTCCTCTCCTCCTGGCCCTGCAGATGAGAGAGGACCCCTCCCAGGTCCCCCATCTCCCTCCAGCCACCGTTCCTCCCAGAGCGGCCCTCTGTATTGCACTGCTGACTAATCAAGGCCCAGACATGCCCAGGTCCCAGGGTGCCCGCACTGTCTCAGCTTGGGGCCCTGATGGCAGCAGCACTGAGCTGACAATGGAGATACCTCCCTACCTGGGAGAGGAGGCACCTGAGCCGCAGAGGAGCCAAGCTGAGCCCCCCACTTTCTCTGTGCTCCCCGTGGGCTCTGTCCTTTCTCCTTGAGCCTGCCTTGCACACATGAGCCTTCGGCAGAGTGGCTGTCAGCCCCACCAGGCCTGGCTGGTGCTTGACACCAGCCATAGGCACCAGCAGCTGTTCCAGCAATCACCCTGACCCTGCGGCACTGACTCTCGTTTGTCTGCACCTGATTTCTGGTTCCAGGGTCTGCAGGGTAGGCTTTCTCCCTGTCAGACCCCAGCCTCAGTCTTCAGGATTTGGCCTGTCCCCTCTGTTGCCCCTGCTTCTGGGGTCCCCTGATTCTCTGAGTGGGAAGCTCTCCCACTTCCTAAGCCCCAGGGAACTTTGGTGGGTCTGGCCAGCCCACGGTCTCCTGGAGAGTTGGGGGTGGGGACTGAGATGGAGACTGGAAATGCAGGAAGTCATCGAAGTCTGCCGAGAGGGAATTCTGGGGAACCGCCAAGCAGAGGGCACTTGGAGGTGTCTGACCAGCCCTCCTCTCCGGGAGCTTCCCCACCTACAGTTGCGGCCACTGCCGACGGCCATGTTTTCCTGGGCAGCCTCGCCCTTGCCAGGGGCTGTGCTGATTGGCCACTAGGTTGGACACGTGGCCTGAGCTGGGCCAATCAGCCTCAGCCTCCTGGGCATTTGGAGGACTGGTCAGACTCTGGAGGGCTGGATGCAGAGCAGGGGCCGGAGCACGTGCTTTGGGCCTGTGGTCTGAGGAGCAGAGAGGGGTTGAGAAGAGAGACCCCAGAGCGGAGATGGCCAGAGAAAGGCTGCCCTGGCTCCCGATGGCTCCCAGATCCCTGCAGGCCCTGCATCTGGGCTCAGCAAGATACTCTTGTATCCTTCCAGGTTAACAAGGTTCCGTGCATAAGCTTGTGAGCTGGTTCAGTCTTTTGTAACTACACAGCCTCCAGATAGAGCTTTTTAAAAATGCAAATCAGATCACAGCACTGTGCTGCTTGGATTCCTCCAGTGACTTCCCAGAGCCCCAGCATAGCTCCTCAGCCCAACCCCGGCCCGAGGCCCGCGAGACCCAGCCCTGCTGACTCCTGCTTCTGTTCACCCAGGACTCACTCAGCCCCAGGCCCTCCAGACTCTTGGCTGCTCCTGCAGCCCTCCAAGCGCATTCCTGCCCCAGGGCCTTTGCACTTGATGAGCTTCTCTGGGATGCTTTCCTACTGGACCCTTACATGGCTGGCTTGTCTTCATCAGGTTGCAGCTGGGCTATGCTTTCATTAGAGAGGAGGAGATCACTCTGTCGAAGAAGTCTTACCCACCCCAGTCATTCCATCCTGTTTTGTTGTACTCAGAGTATATATCACCATCTGTTATTATTTGTTTACTTATTTACTGTCTGTCTTCTCTGCTGGAATGAAACGTCTTGTTTACTGCTGACTCCTCAGTGCTTTGAATAGTGCCTGACACATCGTAGGGGCTTAATGAAGATTTGTTGATTGAATGCAAGAAAATTGTAAAAGGACTGAGGGTTAGATCAGCTGGAGCTTGGCTGGGTTTGCTGGGAGAAAGGTAAAGGACCCATTTCATTCTTCTCACATAGGACCCCCCACCTCTTGCCAATTGGCTGCTCTGACCCAGTAGATGATGGTTCTAAAGGTTCCCAAGCAGTGGGTGGAGACTGGGCTGCCAGGCGGCATGGAGGTGGTGAGTGCCGCAGAGGCGGCCCAGTTGTGCCTGGACTGACCTTGGGCCCCCTACTGGGCTGATGTGCACTCTGTCTCCTGGGCCAGTGTCTGTTCTTTCTCTTGTGGGCCCTGGAGACGATCTCCTCAAGTGGGTCCCCTGTGTTTCCTAGAGTCCTTCAGTAGGGGACCATGGTTCAGATTCCCCAGGAGTGGGGGCCTTGGCCTGGGGAAGGGCCTTGTGTCAGAAAACAAGCCCCTTCTTGGGTCAGCTGGCAAAGATGATTTCATGCGAGGGTGAGTTGCCTTCCATCTGTCTCTCTCTGCTTTGTTTTTAAAAAGTTCATTGCATTTATTAGATAAGCCTTTACACATTGATCCCTCGACATATTTCATGATGTAAAGAGACAGCCCCTGCCATCACGCTGTGCGCCGTAGCTGACAACACGCTCACAGCTCACAAAAGTGCGCGTGCTGTTGTGAAGTGTGCAGACATCACAGTCTGGTGGGAGCAGCCCTGAGGATGGGAGGTCCAGTCTGGTACCGGCCATAGCTCCCTTTTCCTTTCTGGAGAAGTGACTGTAAACATCGAATTATCTGTGTGTTTGGGGAAGAGGTAGCATGAGCAGAGGAGTCCGGTGTCTGAGTCGCCTCCTTGCCAAACAGGAATGGCTGACCAGGAACTCCTCTTGGTGGCTAAGAGTTTGGCAAACTTTCTTTTCCTTTCTTTCCTGCTGATGGAAGTGCTAACGAGTGGTGCCAGGCCCATAGGGAGGGGGGAAGCTAGAAGCCCGAGGAATCCACTCCCTGAATAATCAGCCCTGAATAACTGCGAATTGACTTATAATTGCAGTTGTGTCAGCGGAGGGGCTGATGCTAAAAGACAAGGAACAGGCAGACTAGAACGATAGGATCTGGAGAGAGGATGCAGGATCTGGGATGGATGCATGGCAAAGCAACTTGGGGCCAGGGTTAGGGGAAATCCTTTTGTTACAATTTTAAACTGCAAGGGCAAAGGGCTAACGCCGTGGGGGAAGGTTACAGGGAGGAGGTGAGGAGAAACATATACAGGCAGGAGCGATGTTTCTCTGCAGGCAGTAAACAACTCCCAAATAAACGTCAGAAATGACACTCGGAGAACGTCCGTGGGAAGCCTGGGGAGCTGCTTGTCCTGAGTTACCGGCTTTGTTCAAGCACCACCTGATGCTCTCTTAAAAACATAGATTTTGTCTCCCCTCTTGCAACAGTCTGGAGGGGAAAATCAAGCACAAAACGTCTGCCTCGTGTCATCATCCAGATGCTTATGAATAAACTGACACTGGGGGGGTAAGGAAATCGATGGTGGAACCGGACCTGGCCAACTCCCGATTATCTCTGTGTGGATTATCCGATATGGGGATTGTCCAGAGGAAATGTCCATCCCAGGGTGGGATCCTTCCTGCCACTCAGCAAGGCCCCAGGCAGGCCTTTGCCCTCTGTGGTGGGCTGTGAGCAAGCAATGGTTAAGAGTGTGGTCTGTGCAGGCAGACAGACCTGGGGTTGAACTGGCCTCCTCCACACACTAGCGGCGAGCTCTTGGGCCATGTCTCCATTCCTCTGATCCTCTGTCTCTCCAGCGGTAAGATGAGGCAGGTAATGATTGTGGCAGTGACTGCTATGCTTATCAGTATCCATGAGCTCCTCTGCACTTCCCAGCCTCCTTTGCAGTTGGATTGGCCATGTGACTGGTGTGGCCAGTGGGATATGAATGGAAGTGACATATGTTCTTTTTGGGCTAAGGTGGGTAAGTATCCAGTGTGTTCTCCCCATGCTTTCCTCTCCCTCGTCGGTGGTACAGCTGCACCATGGAAGGAGCCGGGGTCCTTGAGTCACCTCGTGGATGGGAGTCATGCGGGAGAGACAGCTGAGAAATAAGCCTTTAGGATTTTGAGGTGTTTGTAACAGCAGCTAGTATTCATTACCGAGAGTTATCATGGAAGAAATAATGAGGGAGGCAGAGCTTATAAAAAGCTTAGCCAAGTGCCTGGAATATAGAAAAAGTTCAATAAATATTGGGTATGCTTATTAATTTATTTACGCAACAAATATTTATTGAGCTCCTATCGTATGCCAGGCGTGTGGATTGACAATAACAATGACAACATACCTGTAACAACAACAGACACATAAAATCATATTTGGGGGCTTCCCTGGTGGCGCAGTGGTTGAGAGTCCACCTGCCGATGCAGGGGACACGGGTTCACGCCCCGGTCCGGGAAGATCCCACATGCTGCGGAGCGTCTGGACCCGTGAGCCATGGCCGCTGAGCCTGCGCGTCCGGAGCCTGTGCTCCGCAACGGGAGAGGCCACAGCAGTGAGAGGCCCGCGTACCGCTAAAAAAAAAAAAAAAAAAAAAATCCTATTTGGATTACAAATTATATAAATATCAGTAAGTAAATATATGTATGTGTATATATATATACACATACATACATACATATACATAATATATGTATTTTATATGTATATTTATATATATTTTTCATGCCACAGTAAAATAGAAAGGATTAAGTCATTCATCCCTTCAGTGTTTGCTAACCCTACTGTGTGCCAGGCATCGTGCTGAATGGTGGGGATGTGTGGTTGAATAAGTGTTCACTCTTAAGTTGCTTGCTGGCTACTGAGAGATGCACGTATAGGCAAATAACTCAAATGCCAAGTGACGAGTGTCATACAGAAGGGTCTTTCCAAAGTGCCAGCAGTGTCCCTAATTCTGCTTGGGGGAATCAGGGAGAGCTTCACAGAGGAGGGGGCTGTGGAGTTCAGCCTTGAAGGTTTGAGTAGGAGTCTGGCAAGTGAGAAAGAGCATTTCAGGCAGAGGGATGGATACGAGATCTTGGGTTTCATGAGATGTGACCAGTGCCTTGGTGGCTGGAGTCCAGAGTATCCACGGTGGGCAGAACAATATCCCTTCCCCAAGAGATCGGCATCAGACTCCATAACGCGTGAATATGCTGCCTTAATGGTGAAAGAGACTTTTTCAGATGTGATTAAGTTAAGGATTTTGAGTTGGGGAGACTATCCTGAATCTTCCAGATGGGCCCAGTCTAATCACATGAGTCCTTAAAAGAGGAGAACCTTTCCAATTGTAGTCAGACAGGGAGCTGTGTCTATGGAAGAGAAGAGATTCAACACGGCTGGCTTTGCAGATGGAGGAAGGGACCGAGAGTCAAGGAGTGTGAGAAGCTAGAAAAGGCAAGGCTAAGGAATGGTCCACACAGCCTCTACAGAGGAGCACAGCCCTGCCAGCACCATGATTTTAACCCAGTGGGACTCATGTTGGAATTCTGACCTATAGAATTATAAGATAAAAATTTTGTATTGTTTAAGTCTTTAAGTTTGTGGTAACTTGTTATAGCAGCCATAGGAAACTGATACAGTATCTGAGGGAGAAGATTGAGACCACACTGGATAAAAGAAGGGGCAGATGGAATTGTTTAGATTATTCTGTAAGAGCAGTGGGTCTCAAACTTCAGCAGGGTATCCACTTTTTCGTGGAATATTGATATTCTGTGCTCTGTACCTGTTTGTTTTAATGGGCGTGAATATTCCATAAATTGAATGTGTATTTCTTATTTAATTCATGGGAATTTAGATTATTTCCAGTCCTTTATTATTAAAATAATGATGCAACAAATTATCTTGACCTTGTGTTATTTCGCACATGTGTGAGTATGTCTGTAAGGTGAATTCCAAGAAACGAAATTGTTGGGTCACAGAGAATATGCATCTTTGGGAGCCTGCATTTTTAATAAATGTCTTAGGGCACGATGATTCTGGTGAGAACTGAAATTAAGTGGAGGCTCCTGAACAGAATTTCAGATCTGGGCTCCATAAACATCCCTGTGGCTGACGGTGTGGAGGCAGGGAGGCCAGAGGAGAGGCTGAGGCAATGGACCTCGAGAGAGATGAATGTGTGTGTGTGTGTGTGTGTGTGTGTGTGTGTGTGTGAGAGAGAGAGAGAGAGAGAGAGAGAGAGAGAGAGAGAGAAAGAGAAGTTTAGGACTGACCTGGCATGGGTGAGTGTAAGTTGATTTTCTTGTTTTGTTTGTTTATCAACTTGGGAAATTCATAGGACATGAGAGGCTCTTTCTCAGTGACGCTGGGTCAAAGAGCCATGTTGGGGTCCCTGGGGACAAGTGAGTCCATGTGTTCACATGTCAGGCCTGAATTCTAATCTCCTTTCCCTTCTGCCCGGTCATTTGACTCTGGGTATATGGTTACCTTTGTGATTTGGGGGAGGGGAGGGGAGGAAAAAAATGTGTGCTTGCAGCCTTTAAACAAGGTGTTTCCAGTATTCGACCCCACCTGAGAAACATGAGAGCACCAGCATTCCTACTGCCCTGACCTCACGATTTTTGATGTTTGTATGAGTTTTACAAAGTCAGGGTTGCATTACAGCCTCTGGCTTGTAAGCCCCTAATATCTACAATAGTTTCATTTTGTTTGTGTGTTCACATAGATTCCTTCCTCACCTTGGTGATTTTGCTATGAATTCTTGAGTTGATTTTGGTTCATCCCCGGGTGAGCTGGATTTCAGGAATGGTTCACGGACTCTGTATTCTCCAAGTGCCTTTGTGTCTGAGGACGTCTGCCCGCTGCCTTTGTAGCTGAACATGCAGCTCACTTGCCATTTATCTTCCTGCTGCATCCCCCGAGGAGAACCCCGTGCCTGGGGTTCTTCCATTCATCCTGAGGATGGGTTGGGTGCCAGCGCTGCTTGGGCAGCCTGGGGGCCCCCTGAGCATGGGGACATTGTGGGAAGATCAGAGAGTGCTATAATTTGGAGTGAGGAACTTTGCCAATTTCAGGGCAGCTGAACAGAAGATTACTTCTCTTTTATCCTATGTTTGGTGTATTTGTTACTCTAAAAATATCCATGGCTGCTGTGTACAGCCATGCAGGCTGTGCACTGCATGACTCCAGGGAAACTCATTTGTATAAACCACGATGTGGACCGTGCTTCCAGCATTGTGCAGGATGGTGACCCTGCAACCTCTTAGCCTGGAGTGGGCCTAGAAGCATAGAATGCTTTTATCCCAGTGTTTGCCAAACTTTAGTTATTCTTATAACACCTTTATGAATTAGTTCTTAGTCACGTCCTCCTGTTCTACTATGAATTTTTTTTTTTTTGCTCTATATTGGCTCATATTTTCCTTACGTAAATGAAGGGGAGCTTTCAATTCCAACTGGAAATAGAAAATCAGCGCGGCTTGCCAAAAATAGAAGAAATATATACACATGCGTATGTGTATGCACACAAGACCACAAAGCTATCAAATTCCAACTGGATATTTTTGCCTTTTCTCCTTTTTTAAAAGAGAAGATTAGCAAGTGTTAGAGCCATGTTAAGGACAGGCGAGCGCAAAACTGGTAGTTTTTTCCTGGAAGTAATCTTGAAGGGTTGGAAGAGAATTGGGAAGGGAAATCGTTTACCCATTATGTGATTCAGTGTAATTTAGTGCCACATCCCCCATCATAAACCACTTGTGGGACACGTGAGGAAGCACTGGCCCAGTCAGATATCCCACTGGCTACTTAAATCTCTTGGCAACATCTCCACGTGGGAATCCAACCCTTTCTTACATCCTCTCAGCAATGGGAAGTTTGTTTTTGTTCTTGTTTTTGTTTTGTTTTGGCCGTGCCGTGGCTTGCAGGATTTTAGTTCCCCAACCAGGGATCGAAACCGGGCCCCCTGTGATGGAAACACAGAGTCCTAACCACTGGACCGCCAGGAAATTCCCTCACCACTGGGAAGTTTAATGCCACCTTGGAGGGGCCTTTTTTTTTGGCTGGACTCTTCTTTGGTTGTGCCAGGTAGAGAGCTGCTCCTTGGGCCCACAGGGTTTAATTCTGCTCCCTGGAGTCAAGTAGAAAAAAAAAAAAAATGCTTCCTACAAGTTCCGTCCCTCCAAACATGATTAAAAGCAAAGCTTCTGGAATTGGAGTGTCCTGGGTGGAATCCTGGATCCACCACTTACTATCTCTGTGCCTTTGGGTAAGATACTTAACCTCACTGGGCCTCAGTTTATTCATCTGATAAATGGGAACGGTAATAGTGTCTCCTTCCTGTGGTTGTTATGAGAATTAAAGAAGGTGGTGCATATGGAGATTTAGAACAGTTTCTGGCACCTAGTAAGTGCTCAGTAAGTGTTGGCTACTGTTATTTTCTGTAGCCACAGACTGTGGGGCCTCTGTCCTCCCATCCCTTCTTCTGGATTAGAAGGCAGAGGACTTGGGTTCCAGCTTCAGCTCAATATCTGCCTGGTGATGAGATCGTAAGCAACTTGCGAGCCCTACCTGGGCCTTGGTTTCCACGTCCGGAAGCTGAGGGTGGTGGGATTCATGGTCCCCAAGTACCCCCTCCCATCTCCAGCTGGGGTGGAGGCTTCTGTGCTGCGGGAGGAGAGAAGCAAAACGGGAACACTGATGATTGTGGACCATAATGTCCCTGTGTCAGCCAGAGTGTGCCCCCCCAAAACTATCCATACCTTCTCCCTCCTTAATTTCTCTCAGGACATTCTTTTGAGGAGTGACAATGCAAGAAGGATTCTTGATAGTATCAAAAAAAGGGTGAAAATAAGACTGAGGTATCAGGAAAAGCAGCTTTGCTTTGCTTTAACTAACCACAACATATGGGATGACATAAAAAAAATCACAATATCCTTTATTTATCAAGTTCCCTTGAAAGATGACAATAATATTAACTGTGAACACTTGCTGAGTTCTTGTCATGCACCAGCTGTCTCACATGTAGGGTCTCATTTGATCCCCAACTATGTATAAGGCAACAACAACTGCTGTAACAAATAAACCCCTGAGATGGCAGGGGATTAACACAGTAGCTCATGTAACACTTCGGTACAGGTGATGCTGGTGGATGGCAGCTCTCCTCCACACAGTGATTTGGGGACCCGGCAACTTCCATATTGTGCCTCTACCATTTCCTAGGACCTCGGAGGCCTCTGCATCTGGGCAGAAGAGGAAAGAAAAGGCACGTCTACTTCATAAAAGCCCACCCCAGGAAGTGCCACACATCACTCACACTCACATTTTATAGGCAAGAACCAGTCATATGACCCCAGGAGGATGTAGGGGGTGCTGGGAAATATTGTGCCTGGTGGGGCAGCCACTTTCTAGCAATAACTCCACAGTGCAGAAGGAGTAGCACCTTTTTTGGTGGATAGCTAGGTAATTCTGTCACAGCTTATGTGGTGGAGAAGACAATCATACCCATTTTACAGATGAGGAAACTAAGACCCAGAGAGTCTGGCCTGGGTCCCAGAGTTTGTAAGTGGCAGAGACTCTGTGAGTTCAAAGCTCTTACCATTTAACCACTATGGTGTTAATTTTAAATAAGCATTTAGGTTCCTCTGGCTGTAAAATTCTTCAGAACAAATTATTCCCTTCAGTTTACCCAGAATGCCCCCAAATGCCCAAGCAAGGTACGTCTGGAGGTCATGGTGATGCAGTCATGATGCCAGGCAGGATTTTAGTTTCCAGTGTTTCATCCACTTGGAGAAATGATTATCTCCAGAAAGTTGACCCATATTTTGAACTCCTGCCAGAAATCAAGGCCTGGTACCATCTGTAAGAGATAAATAAATCAAAATATCGTCAGCGGATAAGTGTGTGCCATCTGCTGCCCTGTCAGTTGAACTGGCAGAGGCCTCCAGAGAATTCCAAGGAAGTGCTTGCCAAGGCTCTGCCACCAGCCTGGATAGTGCGAGGAGAAGCTTCATGCAAGATCTGCTGGCATTTTTCTTTACTTCCCGCTCTCGGTGCTGAATTCCTTGAATCCAGCCCAGTGAAGGTGTGTGGATCTTCACCCTTGCCAAACAGTTAAAATTGTTTCTCTTTGGCCACATTTGTTGGGGGCCAGGACTGTTTTTCTCTGCCCTCCCAGCAAGTTGAAAGCTCCTACTATAGAGAAAACTAGCCATGCACCTGCCCAGAGGTTGGGCTCCATGGAATCTGGGTCTCAGAACCAGAGTCAAAAGCAGAACCAGCCATGTTTGGGCATCTGGCTGGACATCTCGGAATGCAGCCACATCCTGATGGATGCTGATTTCTCCTGCCATGTGTGGAGTCCTCTTGGAGGGCATCTGAGACTTCCTTTAGAAAGGATAGATTTTTCTAGAACCTGCTTACTCTCCTAAGAGGCAGACCAGGGTAGTGGCCAAATGCTCTGTGGCGGGCTGTCTCCATTTG
This sequence comes from Monodon monoceros, assembly GCF_005190385.1. Taxonomy (NCBI): domain Eukaryota; kingdom Metazoa; phylum Chordata; class Mammalia; order Artiodactyla; family Monodontidae; genus Monodon; species Monodon monoceros. The sequence continues at coordinate 69,625,232 of NW_021703769.1, read as the reverse complement.
AATCCAGGCTCCACCATTGGCTGTGCGACCTTAGACAAGTTACTCAGTCTATCTGTGCCTCAGTTTCTTCATCTGTAAAATGGGGGTGGTAGTTTGTAAAGCATGTTGTGCCTAGCCCCTCACCATGGGGCTCCCTCCGGGTGCCCTCTCCCTACCTTGCAAGCCACAGAAACCTCAACTCCACTGTCAGATGGGTTGTGAAATTAAGTCACGAACCTCAGACCCATGACCTGGGCACCCAGCCAAGGACACTGGGCCCCCCAGTGCCCCTTCCTCTTGCTGCCCGTCTTCCCGCTGCCAACCAGATCTGGCTCCTGCGTGTTCACGCCGAGGGCAGCTTGGCTGACCCTCAGCACTCCTCACCCTTCTGCCAGCCTTGGGCATCTGCCTCTGGCCACCTCCCTGGATTCTGCCCGTGGCCGTGCCAGGCTCCCCCCACCTACTCCCGCTGAAGTGGCACAATTACAGCCTCCTGCTCCTGGCTCAGGGAGACGTCCAGGCTCTCCTTAGGAGGAGCGCAGTGTGACTCTAACTTAGGATCCAGGGATGGAATCAGAAATAGCGCCTATTTACGGAGCCGAGCGCGGGGCAGGCATTCCATTTTCATCCTTTTTTGCAAGCCTGGAGGGCAGAGCTGAAATGACTTTGATCTGGCACCTGAGGAAAAGGCTCAGATTTGTGAAGCCACTTCCTGAGGTCACGGGGCCAGGGGGAGGCAGAGGAGGGATTTGAACGCACGTCTTGTGGCTTCTGAGCCCAGACACCTCCGTTTGCCTTCAGAGCACCCCCTTTCGAGGAGGGAGCCCAAGAGCTGTGATGAATGACGGGCTGGGGATGTGGGTGTCGGCACATTGAGCTGATCCCTCGCAGGTGTTGCCTGATTTAAATCCTAACTGAAGACGTCTTGCTTCATACCCGTTACCTCATTTAGCCCTCAAGCAACCTCGTGAGGCTGGAATCATCATCCTTTACTGGCCAAAAAACCCAACCAAACGAATAAGAACGATGGTTCCCCCAGAGCTCCACGGCTAGCAGGTGGCAGAGCTGAGATTTGGCTTCAGGTCCGTGTGAAATCAGAGCCCAGGCTTTTCACCAGGGAGCACAGCCTGCCTGGCTCGCGTGAACCCCAGGCTACCCGCCTTCCTTGGCCTCCACCACGAGTTTCTTTCTCAAGTAGATCAGACCTGGAGGAGGGACCTCGGGGTAAGATTCCTGGAATGAGGCGTGAGTGTTGAGCCAGAGAGGAGGCAGCTGTAACCCTCCCATTGTCTCTGGTGTGGATTCCTGGAAGCCTGGATTCGGCTGAGGGCCTTGCCAGGTGTTCCCCTTGGTGGTGGGATTGGAGCGCCGGCTGCCAAGCTGAAGATGCCGTGTTGAGGGCAATTTCTAAACCCCCTCACCCTTAGCTCAGGCAGGTCCTGCAGACAGTGGGTCAAAAGGAGTCAGCAGCTAGGGCAGGTCAGGGCCTCTTGGATTGCATGTTTTGTTCCCGTGGTGCTAAAAGTCAGCAGCCCCATAGGGTGATGCCAGAGAGTCTAAGAAGAAATGACCTTCCATTTGTCTTTTCTGAGCAAGGGAGCAAACCCTTCAAAGAGGCATATTCAAACCTCTGGGATTTGTTTCAAGATAACCCCACTAGTGGTGGGCTGCTGGTGCGGAGAGACAAGGTGAGTTTCCAAGCTGGGCTGTGGACATGGGACTCTTCATACTGATCTCTCTGCTCTTGTAAAAGATGGGAACTTTGCGTAATAAAATGTTAAAAAAAAAAAAAAAGATATTTCAGAGACAGTGTTGATTTGTTGGAGTCCAAACAAGCTGGTCTGGTCATGGAATGTCCTGGGTCCCTGTCCCCCTCTGGACAAGTCAGTCCCTTGCATGATGGAAAGAGCTTTGGAAAGACACAGACCTGGGTCCAGCTCCTGGTTCTGCTACTTCTTGGCTGTGTAACCTTGGGTAGGTCGCTTTGCCTGTGTGAGCCTCAGTTTTCTCATCTGTAAAGTGGGGATAGATATTGACCTCATACAGTTGTGATGTGTGCCGTGCTCTTAGCATGGTGCTTGCCCTGGATTCTCCTTGGGTCATTGGATCCTGGATCTTAGGCAACATGACAAACTCAAGCTTCCACCTGATGGTGGGTAGATCTGCTATTAACAGCCCAAAGGGGGCCAAAACGGGCCAAGCTGTGCCCAAGGTAGAAAGTGACCGTATCATGGGAGATATCATGATAAAACACTGGGAATTCAGAGCGGGGAGACATCTCTTAGGGGCAGGGCAGGTGGTTGGTGAACAAGGCAGGCTTCACGGTGGGGGAGCTGGTGGGTTTGACGGCTGGGGCTGCGTCAGACATGGGGAAATGGAGGGAGAGAAGACGTCGAGATTGAGAGGTAGGAAAAAGTAGGTTGTAAATCTGAATCAGCAGGCGCAAAGCAGCAGAAAAGGAGGTGAAAGGCGACCATCAAAGACATCACGCCCAGGCTGATCTCCGGGCTCCTCTGTGTCGTGGCAGGCATGAGGCTGGGCATGGCTGCTCTTCCCTGGGTAGCGAAGACCCCCCCTTTCTGTTTGCCTCTTCCCTCTCAGATGGGCCCCGAGACGCTCCGGAGCTCAACTTTCATTCTCACCTCTGCCTGCAGCTGTGTTGGCCATACCTGTAGGGTTCTGCAGAGGCGCCCCCCTTTGGTGTAATCCTTAATGAAGGCAATCTGTGAAATGCTCTTCATTTACTCATTCCACCATCATGTCCGGAGCACCTGTTAGTGTCCTAGGCTTTGAGGACACAGCAGCGAATGAGATACCTGATCACAGAGCTTCCGTTTGTCTCAGAGATGCTGTCTGGGCACTGTTTACGTATTTATTTTTAATTTTTCAATTGATGTATAGTTGATTTACAATGCTGTGTTAACTTCTGACGTACAGCAAGATGATTCAGTCATATATATATACACATTCTTTTTTGATATTCTTTTCCATTATGGTTTATCATAGGATATTGGGTACAGTTCTCTGTGCTGTACAGCAGGACCTTGTCGTTTATCCATCCTGTATATAAAGCTTACATCTGCTACCCCCAACCTCCCACTCCACCCCTCCTCCACCCCCTCCCCCTTGGCAACCACCAGTCTGTTCTCTATGTCCATGAGTCTTGTTTCTGTTTCATAGATAGGTTCATTTGTGTCGTATTTTAGATTCCACATATAAGTGATATCACATGGTATTTGTCTTTCTCTTTCTGACTTAACTTCACTTAGTATGATAATCTCTAGTTGCATCCATGTTGCTACAAATGGCATTATTTTATTCTTTTTTATGGCTGAGTAGTATTCATTGTATATATGCACCACATCTTCTCTATCCATTCATCTGTCGATGGACATTTAGGTTGCTTCCATGCCTTGGCTATTGTGTATAGTGCTACTATAAATATAGGGGTGCATGTATCTTTTTGAATTAGAGTTTTGTCTGGATATATGCATCTGGGCACTGTTTAGATGAGCTGGGGAACGCCCTCTTTTGGTGCAAGGATTCCAAGTGGTCTATACATACACTTTAATATTAGAACAGCAGCTCCGCAAGGGTAGGCACTCGCCTTCTGGTTCTCTGCTGCACCCCCAGCGCCTTGAATGGTGCCTGGCATGTAGGTGCTCAATAAATGTTCATTGAGTATAAGTGCGTGAATACTAAACACTGATATTGGGAACCAAAGAGAAGTATATTTTTAGGGATCAAAATTAATTCAAACATGGGACTTCCCTGGTGGTCCGGTGGTTAAGAATCTTCCTTCCAATGCAGAGGACTCGGGTTTGATCCCTGGTTGGGGAACTAAGATTCCACATGCCGTGGGGCAGCTAAGCCTGCACGCTGCAACTACTGAGCCCACGCACTCTGGAGCCCCTGTGCTACAGCCACAGAGCCCACACGCTCTGGAGCCTGCGCACCACAACTAGAGAGACGCTCACGCGCCAAAACGAAAGATCCCGCGTGCCGCAACTAAGACCAGATGCAGCCAAAAATAAACAAATAAATAAATA
>NW_021703769.1:69542290-69620804 GCF_005190385.1 Monodon monoceros | reverse complement strand
GAGAGAGAGGGAGAGAGAGAGAGGGGGAGAGAGAGAGAGAGAGAGAGAGAGAGAGAGAGAGAGAGAGAGAGAGAGAGAGAGATCTCATCTTCACTGTTGCATCACCGTGTACAGCCTCCATCCTGGTCCAGAATGTGGTCAAGCCCACAGCCTATGCATACCTACATGTAAATACAACCCACAACAGAGGAGAAGTCCACACACATCCTGCAGACGACACAGATAATAAACACGTGAACAAATGCGTACACAAGATCATTTCAGATAGTAATCGTGGTAAGACTATGAAAGAGACAAGCATGCAGGGTGAGAGGATAAGAGATGGGTGAGGAGGGGTGAGGGCCACCTGGGGTAGGGTGGCATGCTGATTGCTCGCCGTTCACCCCTCCGCGTCTGTCCACTGCCCCCTGGGCCGTGGGAGACTGCCCTGCGCAGATGCAATGGCCCGGACTCCTGCGTCCTCTGGTTTCTTATTGGTTCTGGCCAGTGGGAGGCATAGGAAGGAAATCAGAGGGCAGAAGGAGAGAAAGGTCGGAGTGTTTCCCCCTCCCTGCCTCGTTATTGGCCTGTTGAGGTTTTGACAGTGACTGCATTCCTCTAAGGAGTGGTTCTAAAGTGTGGTCCCCAGACTAGCAGCATCAGCAACCCCCGGGAATTTGTTAGAAATGCAGATTCTCAGGCCCTGCCGCAGAAATTCTGATTTTGATGCTTGCTTCGGTGCAGCTAAGCTCCGAGGGGCAGTTCCTCCTCTGTGGCATCATCTCTCGCAGCCTTCTTTCCCTCCCCAGCCCCTTCAGGCTGGAGGAGGTGAGGGCTCCCCACTGTTGCTCACCCCTCGCCCCTGTCCACACGTCTATGAATAGGCCCTTCACTCAGCAGTCTTCGGTGAGCCCTTTCCAGGGTGCCATCTGTTTCCTGCCAGGATCCTGACTGGTCCAGACGGCCAGGATGTTAATTCATATTCCTTTAGACAGGGCACACCTCCTCCAGGTTACCCAGTCCCCACAGGCTTCCCCAGTCATTGCTGGGTGTTGAGATCTCATGTATTGGCCACCCTTGCATTGGGACTGGGTTCCAAGTCCCATCTGTTGACTACGGACCTTGGAGCGAGATGCAAGGATGAGGAACCTTGTGCAGGATGTTTCCCTTCGAGGCTATGGTGGGTCTGAATCGGCACGCTCCCTTCTTACAGGCAAGGTACTTCCCATTAGTTTATTCCTCTGGTCTAATGGGACTGAACGTCCATTCTCTGGGATAGTGAGAAATTCAGACCTCACATAATGAAGGTTCCCTCACAGCCCTGGGGTGATGTGAAGTTTTCAGAACTTTTGGGAGAACCTCTGGTCTTCTTCTGCCCGTCTTGTCCCCATTGCTCATGGTTTCCTGGGCCCATGGGGGCCCTGAGACCCTCACTGGGGTGCAGGATTTTTTGTTAAACCTGTGACCTCTGACCCCAAAGTCCAGCTTTCCCAGGCTGTTTTCCTAGAAGGTTCTGACATCTCCATAGGGGGCTGTGGAGGTCCTGTAGCTCATGGACCCCCAAAAACTTCTCCCCAGGGGTCTGCTGGCTCTATCCTCCTCCTGCACAAATTCCCTCCTCTGCCCCTCCCTGAAATGAGACAGCGTTACCCTTCAGGGGCTCTCTGGGAACACAGTGGATCTTTAGGGAACTCTCCTCCTGGGGAGGAGAGGCTGACACCCATTCGTCCGCTTGATCTTGGTAGCTCATCTTGGGTCAGAGGGAATCAGAGTGGGAGGAAGTGATGGGAGAAAGGGCATCTTCACGGGGCAAAAATGAGGCAGTTACCAGGCAATGTCCAATGGTTAGGGGGAGACAACGGAAGGTGCGGGGCCGTAGGGGAACCCATGTATCCCTGCAGCTGCCACTTGGCTGGACTCCTGCCTGCTGAGCTGTCCTAGCTGTGTCACCTGGCGGTTGGCACCAAGCCCTACAGATCCACCCTGTAATAAGCACTACAGAAACACTAGCATTAGTGATTTTCACTTTTTATAGGTAGGGAAACTGAGGCACCAAAAGGCTAACGTTGATGTTACATATCTAGTAGGTGATGGAGCCAGGCTGAACCCACGCAGGTCTGGCTCTAGAGCCGCATATCACCCCCCCATGGTGGTCCGTGCACCAGTCTTGTCTCTCTTCCCGTGATGTTCCATGTTTCCTCTGACCCCTGTGTGGCAGGTGATGATTATGATGGTGATGACAGCCCCATCTCCTAAGTTCCCGCTCTGTTCCAGGCATCCTGTCTAAGTTCTTTGCCCATGTTGAGTCTTTATAACACCCCTGTAGGTGCTGTGCCTATTTTACAGACGAGGAACTCAAGGTCCAGAAAGACTGTGAACTCACATGACAGGAAGTGACAGAGCCAGGATTTGAACCCACCTCTGCTGATTCCGGAGCTCAGGCCTTGGCCACTCTGCTACCCTGCCCCATAAACACTGTTGCTGGAAGGAGTGTCCCATGAGATAGCACCAGCTGTCACTAAAATGACTTACTATTGCTTTTCTAATGTTGAAAATAGTTGTTTTTGCAAATCAGATTGGAATGTGAACCTCACCTGGCTGTGACTGGAATCACCTGGGGGTTTTGAAAACCCACTGATGTTTAGGCCTCCTGCCGACCAGTTAAACCAGAATGTCTGTGGGTGGGGCCTGGGCTTCTCAGGGCTGAGAACCACTTACGTTGGATGACCTTTAAGATTCTTTCCAGGGACTTCCCTGGTGGTGCAGTGATTAAGAATCCGCCTGCTAATGCAGGGGACATAGGTTCGAGCCCTGGTCTGGGAAGATCCCACATGCCACAGAGCAACTAGGCCTGTGTGCCACAACTACTGAGCCTGTGCTCTAGAGCCTGCGAGCCACAACTAGTGAGCCTGCGTGCCCCAGCTACTGGAAACAGTGTGCCTAGAGCCAATGCTCCACAACAAAGAGAAGCCACCACAATGAGAAGCCTGTGCGCTGCAACGAAGAGTAGCCCCCGCTCACCGCAACTAGAGAAAGCCTGCATGGAGCCGCGAAGACCCAACGCAGCCAAAAATAAATAAATTTATTAAAAAAAAAAAAAAAAAAGATTATTTCCAGCTTTCTAGTTCCACAGTGCAAGGAAGGTATGCTGCCATCAGGTGGCAGTAACAGGCCACAGCTCCATGATCTAATTGACAAGTTTTGGTCTGAAGAGATAAGTGCACTTTTCTTCAGTTTTATACCCAAACGAAATCCCTTGTTGAACATACAAATGTAATAATAACTGATAAAGATGTTAAAGTTTTAAGGGCCACTTCTAAAAGCAATTAGCCAATGTGGTATACTTTGATATCTTTCTCACAAATGGTTAGCTAACCTTTATCATGGAACTAAGGGTCTGGAGCCAAGAATCTCTTCTGTGTTTGGATTTTAGTTATTAGACTTGGTGACCATTGAAATATCCAGTTGTCCTTATGTCATTACTATGATTTTTCCTTAAAGCTCAGCTTTGCCCTGCACAGGGAGCGTTGGGCCAAGTTTGACCATCTCTGCTCAAACATCTTCTATTTGGTCTTGTCTACGTAGCAGAAATAGAAGCGTGAGAGCCATTTTATTTAGTCCCTGGTGGATTTTCCCTATCTGCATGGAGGTATGTTCTCAGAGAGTTACTTTTAGGACCTAGTAGCTCTGCACAGTGGGAATGGCTAGCTGCAAATGGGAATAGATAGCTGGAAAAACTTTAGGGCATGGAGTTTGGGGTCTATGTACTGGGTTGAGTCCATCACTTACTGGCTATGTGGTCTTGGGCAAGTCATTGAAAGCTCAGAGCCTCAGTTTGCTTGTTTCTAAAATGGGGATTCTCAGAACTACATTGTAGGTTGTTGTGGAATTAAAGAGAAAGTAAACACACTTTTACAATAAAACTACTCAACAAACTAGAAATAGAAGAGAACTTCCCCAACCCGATAAAGAGTATCTATGAAAAAGAATACAGTTAACATTATACTTGTGGTACAAGAATGAATTCCCTTTCATATCAGGAACAAGACAAGGATGCCTGTTCTTGCCACTTCTATTCAACATTATACTGGAGGTTTTGGCCAGAGCAATCAGTCAAGAAAAAGAAATAAATGACATCGAGATTAAAAGGAAAAAGTGAAACTATATCTGTTTGTAGATTACATGATCTTGTATATAGTAAATCCTAAGAATCCACTAAAAGCTATCAGAACTAATAAATGAATTCAGCAGGATTTCAGGGTACAAGGTCAGAGCAAAAGCCCATAAAATGTTTTAATTTCTTTCAGAATCAGAATAAAAAAAACCTTTTAGGTGAAGAAAAATTTTAATATATAATGTTAATATATTAATCTTTAACCAATGCATTTGTAAAATTCAATTTTTTTAAATTAATTTATTTTTTTTTGTGGTACGCAGGCCTCTCACTGTTGTGGCCTCTCCCGTTGCGGAGCACAGGCTCCGGACGCACAGGCTCAGTGGCCATGGCTCATGGACCCAGCCGCTCTGCGGCATGTGGGATCTTCCCGGACTGGGGCACGAACCCGTGTCCCCTGCATCGGCAGGCGGACTCTCAACCACTGCGCCACCAGGGAAGCCCCCTAAAATACAATTTTTAATTTAATTTGTCTTTATTGAGGAAGAGACTCCAAAGGCAAAAGAGCCTAGGGTCCACAAAAGTCTTAATGGGGCCCTGGCTGCTGGTCTGAATTTAGCCATTAAAATTTTCCCTCTCTAGCTCTGAGAAAACAATATAACATAAAGAAAGTTTAAGATGATGCATTCAAAATCCATCCATTCTTAGCACACTACCTATTCTCATTTTAAAAAATCCTCTTCTGGTTCTTGGCTGTCAGCAAACATCTCTTTATAATCTCGGTACCATTGACTCACTGTGTGGTCCTGGCTGATCACTCAGTGGCCCTGAGCCTTTTCTATAAAGGAAGGAGAGGGTCCTACATCTCAATATAGAGCCTGGGGAGGAAGCAAGCATGATGGAATCACAGGAGCGGCATCCATCCACCTGTGGCCTCATGATTCTTTGGAAGGGGTGACATATATAAGAGAGGAATCCACTCCTTAACTCAGCACTTGAGACCCTTCGTGATCTGGCCCCAGCCTTCCTTCTCAGCCTCATCTCTCACCACTCCCTGATATCTGCCTTTGCATTTGTATGGGGCTGGAAGGAGGTTCAGGAGCCCAAACGGGCTTCAAGGGACCTTCTTAGAGGAAAACTTAGGAAGCTTCAAGCAGACACAAGAGTTGAGAATGCTGGAATCTTCCAGATTCTTTTCATCCCCAACCTACATTGACTCCATTTGGACTCAAAGCCTATCTCCTTGTTGGGCTTATCAGTGAAATCTATCTCTTGCTGCTATGCTCAGTAGTAAAACCCTTGAACTAGGAGTTGCAAGCTCACCCTAAAGGTGAGCGAATCTAGTGTCTCAGGGACCAGTGAGGTCTAAGGTCTAGGGGTAAAGCAACAGGGTGTGGTGGGGACTGTGGCAAAGTATAGAGCACGTGTCCCATCTGAGAAAGGACCTTAAGGCTAGGTCACATCTTGCTCTCACTGTGTCCTTGATGGCCAGCATAGGGCCTGGCATCAAGGAGGCTGGGAGGAAAGACTGAAGAGTTGAAGTTTCTTATAGGCATAAGGTTTGGGTGGAAGGCATTCGTTTGTTCATTCATTCATTTACTCATTCGTATACCCCTTCAATAAATATTTATTGAGCACTCTCTATGTACCAGGCAGTGTTCTAGGTGCTAGGGGTCCAGCGGGAAGAGAGATGGGGAGAGTCAGGGAAAAGGTGTTTGGAATATTAAATAGACTAGTTAGTTACCTTCCTGAGAAGGTAAAACTTGGGGAAAGTGATAAAGGAGAGGAAGGGCAAACCATTCAGCTATCTGGGGGAGGGATGCTCCAGGGAGAAGTAACAGCACGTGCAAAGGTCCTGAGGCAGGAATGTGGCTGGCACATTTAAGGATCAGCAAGGAGGCCAGTGTGCCTGGAGTGGAGTGAGCAAGGGGCAAGCCAGTAGGAAGTAAGGTCAGGGAGGTGTTAGGGGCACAGATCACACAGGGTCTTATAGGCCATGGTAAGGACTTAGGTTCTGACTCTGAGTGAATTGAGAACCGTGGGAAAGTTCTGAGAGGAGACTTAATCCATCTTAGGTTATAACAGGACCCTTCTGGTGACTGTGTGGATAAGGGCAGAAACAGGGAGACCCATGCAGAGGCTACTGCAGTAATCCAGGAGGAGATGATGGGGCTGGGACCAGAGGAGGTGGTGAAAATTAGTTGGATTCTAAGTATATTGGGAAGCTGGACCTGCAGATCAGATGGGGAGGTGTGAGAGAAAGAGAGAAACAAAGGATGATATCAAGGTTCTGGCCTGAGCATCTGGGAGGATGGAGGTACCATTTTCTGAGCTGGGGATGAATTGAAGATGTGGTACCTGCCTTCATGGGGCTTCCACTTCCAGCTTGTGAACCATCCGAGAATCACACACAAAATGATAAGAGTTATAAGGTGACCAGCTGCCACGTAGGAGAAGGCCATGGTGCCATGAGAGCTTCTAATAGGGAGGAAGTGTGTTCCCAGTCGGGGGGTGGGGGAAGGGAACACGAAGAGTATAGGAGCTGAGAGGAGGGGAGGGGAGGAGGGGTGGGGGGGGTGTGGATGGAGAGGCTGGTGGAGGCCAGTCCTGGATCCATGTGAAAGAATTTGGGCTTTATTTTGGGATAAAGTGTTTTGAGCAGGAGTGTGCGTACTTGCGTGTGTGCATGTGATGTAATCAGAGCTGTGTGGTTTGAAAATATCCCTCCAGCTGCAGTGTGGAGAGTGGATCCGACAGAAGCCAGAGTGGAGGTCCAGGGAGCCCAGTGACAGCTTCTGCCCTCGTCCTGCTGGGCCTGGACGGGGTGGAGTCCATGGAAAGGGCAGGAGGGCTTTGAGGAGGTGGGAGTGACAGGGCTGGATGGATTGGACTGGGAGGTGACGGAAGGAGGCATCATGGGGACTTGTGGCTTCGCCATCCACATTCCTCAGGACGTTGGCTTTCTGGGAATTAGGGTTTAGAGAAAGATGCTGCTCAGGTTAGAGATGTTTGGGCCCTGCTACCCCCAGATCCGTACAGGGCTCGTGGGAGGGGGAGAGGCAGAAGCCTGAAGCTCTCACTTCCTTTCATATTCTGAAAACCTTTCTTTCTTTCTTTTTTTTCAAAGGTGAAAAATGCCGCAGCTTCATTGACCTGGCCCCAGCATCAGAGAAAGGTAAGTGTGGCCCCAGCTCAGGTGTGCCAACCTTGCCCTCTCCAGGGACACTTCCCGAAGCCCTGATCCTGTCCTTCAGCATCCCTGGGTGATGGTGCCCCAGGGGCCAGAATCCTGTTGCAAAGCTCTGAGTTCCTTGAGCGGTTAGTGCAGGGGGAGAGGCAGGTGGAGGGACGTCATCTTGCCCTCCCCCGCCCCCCAAGTGAGATGGTTCTAAGAGTCATTACACTTCCCTTACTTCCAGTGCGTGCTGGAACTTTGGGGGAGGTAGGCTGGGCGTGCGGAAGTTGGGATCAGGCAAGACCAGTGTTGGCATTGTTTCCGAGTGTAGGATTTGACCTTGGGGGAGGGATCCAGACGTTCTGTCTGTGTCGTCTCACAGGTGTGGGGAGGTCCAGCCTGATCGGGCACTGCCATTCAGGAAGGACCCATTGGTGTGCAGGGCTTGACAGCAGAGATTCTGAGCCCAGTGATGCCCAGATATGATAGGAGGGGTCTGCAGCTCGTGTAGGGGGCAGAGCCGTCAGAATTAGGTTTAGCTGCAAGTAATGGCGGCCCCAAGTAACTGGCTTCAGTGGAGAAATGTATTGATTCCTTTTAAAAGTTTCAAATCTAGAGTGGCTCTGCTTCATGCGGTCTTCAGGATCCAGGGGCCTCTCCATCATCCCTGTGGCCTTTGTCCTCATGGACTAACAGGATGGCTAGAGCTACAGCCGTCACATCTGCACTCTAGGCAACAGGGTAGAGGAAAGGCAAAGAAGAAAGGGCAAAGGTTGCATGTCAACAGTAAGGTTCCTAGAAGTTGCCCCATGACATGGGCTTATCCCCTTGGCCAGAACTTGATCACAGCTGCAAGGGAGGCTGGGAAATGAGGTCTTTATCCTGGCAACCATGTGCTCAGCTGAAAGGCAGGGGTTTTATCATTATGAAAGAACAGGAGAATGGATACTGGGGGATGCGCTGCCACAGGAGCGTAGGGCACGGCCACCTCCCTACTTCCCTACCCTGCCACCAAGGAGAACCCTTGCCAAGAGAGAACAGGTGTGCAGGTCTCTTCAGACAGCCTGGAGATTAGGAGAGGGCTCTGGTCCTGGGAGTCGGGGTGGGGAAAATGAGACAAGAGTTCAGTCCTAAACTGTCCCGACATGGGGGGCCTTGGTGGGCCGAGGCTCAGGGGAAATTCTTACATCCAGTATGTGCGGTCACCCACGCCCCCTGCTGGTGGGGCTGAGTTTGCAGTTTCCCTGCAGTGTCAGGAGGTTCAAGGGCCTGAAATGCCCCGTCTCTGACCCCTCCAGGGTGTTGGGAGAGGCGGGACAGGCAAGGGGGCTGCGTGTCTTTGAGGCTGGTGACGTTCCTGTCTCCCAGACGCTGTCCCCTTGAAGAGCTCCATCCAAGTGGCAGCTGGTGAGACTGAGGGGCATGTGACAGGGAGCCCATAGTGCTCTCGGGTCCAGGAAGAGGCTGGGCTCCCCCTCTGAGCAAGCTTTTTGCAGTGGGGACTACCTCCTCTGTTTCCTCTGCTTCCCAGTGACGATGCCCTGTTTCGTGGCTACTTGTGGCCATCCCTGAAGTTTCGAGCTGAGCAACTCGGGCCACAGCTTCCAAACTGAGTTCTTCAGAAAATACTATAGCTGCTAATAAATGGCTGATATTTACTGAGCAGGTACAATGTGTCAGGCACTGGGCCAAGCACTTTAAATGTATCAACTGAGAAACCTCCCCACAACCTTGCTAAGAAGGGGCTGACATTCTCACCCACTTGACAGATGAGAAAACTGAACCTTAGAGACATTAAGCCACTCACCTCTCACATCTCATAAGGAGCAGAGCCCGTGCTCCATACCCCTCTGTTGTACTGCATCTGAGAAGCCAGTACCTGTAGGCAACCTCTACGATGCTCATCCCATAATCCCCAAGGCCTTGGAGTTCCTGGGTCACCTCTGCTCCAAATCTGGCTTCCGGGAAGCTGGGCCTGTGTGTGCATATGTAAATGTGTGTGCATGTCTGGTTGAGGGCGAGGATATGCATGCATGGGCAGGTGCTTCTCTGAGAGTGTGCACATGGGTCTCGTGTGTGTGCCTGCATGCACACTTGTGGGTGAGTGTGGGCACAGAGGCATGTACACATGTGTGGACGTATGAGCATGTGGATGTGTGTACATGCGTGTGTGTGTCCACATACAGTGTGGACTGTATGGTGGCTTATTCCTGCCTCGTGTATGAGGACCGAGGCCCCAGATGGGTTGTATCTTTGTGTTTTACTGGCCTCGTGATTTTACTTTCAGGGCTTGGTGGCCACGCCGAAGACCTTCTGGCTGTACATATAAAAATGTTTATAAGAAGCCTGAGTGGGCTGGCTTTGCAGACCAGTTTTCATGGGCTCACTGCCTCTCAAGCACTTAGGCTCACCTTTGGGGCTGGCGGGGTTTGGTCAGGTAGCTCTGTGGCCTGTTCCTGAACCTCCCGGCCCAATCCTCCCAGGGGCACCTGCAGGAGCCTAGTGTCCCTGGACCCCTCCATGTGCTCGCCGAGTCCTCTCCACGCTGTCTGTTTCACAGATGAGGATCCCAGGCTGCAGAGAGAGGGGGACTGGTTCAGGGTCACACAGGGAGTCCAGGCTGATATTGGAGCCCAGATGTGTTCTCTCCCAAAGAACACTCTTCTCCCACATTCTGGCTGCACCCACTCCCGCTGTGACTTCCTTCCTGCTCTGCAAAATCCGATCATAATAATTAGTGTTAGGTGACACTAACACAAACTGGCTTTCATGCTGCGCTTACCACGTGCCAGGTCCTGTTCTGAGAACTTTATACCTGGTGGCTCATTTAATCCCCATTTTACAGATGAGGAGACTGAGGCCTAGAGAGTTAATTGACTTGCCCAAAGTCACACAGTTAAGATGCTGGGATTTAAAACTGAGCTGTCTGGCTCTTAAATGCCTGGTTCTTCTGCTGAAAAGCTAGGCCTTCCGAGCCTCTCTCTCTGTGTGTGTGTGTGTGTGTTTGTGAGTGAGTAATTGAGGCCCTTCTGAAATGGGCCCCGTCTTTGCCATTTTCTCCAATACCCTCTGTCCTTTCCTCCCTACCCTCTCCCCTGGCAAAATGCGTGTCTGTCATCAGTGTTTTCACCATGGCATATTTTTGTTAGTTCTCCTGATCATTCTAGCTTTGTGCTTCACGTGGGAAATATCTTTTCATTTTAAACTAGCTTAAGCCACAACCATTTTTCATCTGGATTCCTGCCACAGTCTCTCAACTGGTTATGTCCTTCCATTTTTGACCCCTGCTTCACTGGTGGCCAGAATGATCCTGTTAAAGCATCAATCATCTCACGTGGCTCCCTGTTTAAAACCCTCCCTTGGCTCCCATCTCATTCAGAGTAAAATTCAGTGTCCTCATCTTGGCCTGTAAGGTCTGGGGGATCTGGCCCTGTACATCCGGGATCTCATCTCCTGTAATCTCCCCTCCCTCACCATACTTCAGGTCTCCAAAATCTTTACTGTTCCTTGAGTCAGCCAAGCTAGTGTGTGCCTTGGCACTTGCTGTTTCCTGCTCCTGGAACACTGTTCTCTCAGCTCTCTGCACAGCTGGTCCCTTCTCATCACTCAAACGTCACATCTTCAGGGCAGCCTTCCTTGAACATCCTTAGAGCAGCCCTTCCTCCTGCCAAGTCCTTCTCCACTCTTTTCAATGTTTAGTTGTCTTTACATCACATAAGAAATGTACTCAGTGCTTCTTTGATTAACAGTGGTCTCCCCCAAAAGAATGTCAGCTCCATGAGGGCAGGGATTTTTGTCTTGTTTGTGGCTCACTGTATCCCCAGGGCCCAAAGCAATGCCTGGCAGTGTTGAATTAATGAAAAATGAACATTGATTTTTAACTGTATACACTCTTGTTATAAAAATTATAACAATTTTTAAATGTGTAAATGAGAAATGAAAGTCTCTTATAAGCCCACCCTTAGATATTCACTGGTAATGGTTTGGTTTATTAGTCCCTGAAGAAAGTTAGAAGGATGAAAGATAGATAGATAGGTAGATAGATAAATACACACACATACGTATATACACATATATACTTATACACCTGTATAAAATCATAGGTTGCTTTTTATATCAATACATAGAACTCACTTATCTTTTGGAACAGCTGTATAATAGCCCATCACATAGAAACAATTTATTTAACCAAGCCCTATCACTGGACATTCAGATTATGTCCCCAGTACACTTTGAGAATCTTGTATCACAGCTAAGTAATAGTAACGTGTACACATATCTTTCTCCCTCACGAGAATGGGGCCCTCCGAGCAGTGGTTTCTTATTTACCTCTGGGCCTCCAGGGCCCAGCCCAGCACTGGAGCCCTACTGGCAGAGCAGAGTAATAAATTCTCTGACAGAAATCTGCCCAGCAGGACATGAGAGGCAGAGAAGGAGGAATGAATCAAGGATGCTTGAGCAGCTTGTGAAGATGAAATGTGCAAATGCAGATAAACAGCAACGTCTGTGTATTGTGAACTTGTTACTGAAAATGCAGAGGAAAAGCTTCTTCTGCTTTGTAATCTTCCTCTTCAAGGTTTCCCTTGTCTCTCCAAATCGCAACCTCTTATCCCCTGGGGCCAGATTCTCCTACCAAATAATTGTGACCAACTGGATACTTTTCAAACCTAGTGTATTGGTCAGCAATAGTCACTATAATGCTGTGTAACAAGCCATCCCCAAACTCAGTGGCACTCGGCATGTATTTTTTTGCTTGCATGTCTGTGGGTTGACTTAGGTTTAGCTGATGTAGGCTGTCTTGGTTCCAGGCTGCAGACTGGGCTCAAGTCCGCTCCCTGTGTATTCTTTTGGGGGGCCAAAGAGAGGGGACAGAAATGCAAGGTGGCTAACTGCACAAGTACATTAAAAAAAAAAAATTATTCCTTTTTTTTTTTTTGGCTGCACTGTGCAGCATGCAGGATCTTAGTACCCCGACCGGGGATTGCACCCATGACCCCTGCCATGGAAGCGTGGAGTCTTAACCACTGGACTGCCGGGGGAGTCCCATGCACAAGCACATTTAAAACCTTTGCTTACATTCTATCTGCTAACACCCTGTTGGCTAAAGCAGGTCATGAGGTTGCATCCAACATCAATGGGGCAAGAAATACACGACCACGACCGACCCACGTGGAGGGTGGAGTGGGGATGAGTAGTTGCTGAGTGATAGTCTAATCTGCCGCACCTGGGCCTGACCACAGGCCTTAAGGATGATTGACAGCTGGCTGTGCTGGAACTGGCCCAGCTGGATTTCTGGGTGTATGTGCTTAATTTGCTTCTCAGGGTCTCCTCTGGTCATTGTCATCCCGAAGTGACTTATTTATTTTTCCGAAAGTAACCAGAATATTTGAGGGAGGCAATTCATTCCTTCCCCAAACAATCCATTGAGCAACCTCTGCATGCCAGTCATCTGCACACATGCCTTCCAATTCAACACATATTCCCTGAGCACCTACTTTAATCCAAGTTCTGGGCTAGGTATGGGGGGCAATGCAAGGACGAATGAGGTGAAGGTCCCTGCCCTACAGGAGTGGGAGAGAGCTACGGAAATGGTTATCAGGCACCGTGGGAGGGCTCCAGCCGAGGAACAAGGAGGCCACCCTCCAGTGCAAAAGGCTAGGGACATGATGGCTGCCACCTCCGATCCTGCCGTGGGGCAGGGGTGGGGGGCGTCCATGAGGATTTTTGGGTTTTCTGCCCTTTGCTGTGTTAACTGGACCCCCCAGTAAAGATCTGCCCCATGTCATTTGTCAAGGTGCGGTATGGGGAAAATTCCCAGTTCCTAAATCCCAGGTTGGAGCTTCCCCTCACAGGTGGATGGGTTCTCACTGTGAATGAATGAGGGAAGGAAGGAAGGAGGGAAGGAATTGAGCTCGTCCTGATTCATATTTGCCACCAAGGCTGTACTGGTAAATCGCTGTGATTCCTCAATGCCCATCAACACACACCGTGGAGTACTGTACAGTCTCCAGCTTCTCTCAGCGGTACGGATGTTGGGCAAACGGAGCCAGATTCAAAAGAACACACAGTATGTGATTCCATTTGTATAAAACTGGAAATCAGGCAAAACGGATCTGTGCCGTCAGAAGTCAGGACAGGGGTCACCCTTGAAGAGCGAGTGTGACTGAAAGGGAGCCAGTGGAGGGCTCTGGCGACGTTAGGTTTCTTAAGCCGGGTGCTAGTTACACGATGTGTTCAGTTTATGAAAGTTCATCAAGCTGTACGTTTGTGATCAATGCCCTTTTCTGTATATGTGATACTTCCATAAAAAGTAAAACAAAATTTTTCGCACTGAATTCTAAATTATCTTTCTAAACTGGAAATCCAGCTCCATCAGCCTCCTGCTTAAAGGCCTTTCCTGGCTCCTAAACATACACCATGTAACACGGCACTCGTGGCCCTTCGTGATCTAGTGTGTGTCCGCCTTTTCCACCCCACCTCCTGTAATCCCTCATGTGGACCTTGTGCTCCAGCCCCGCCTCCTTACTTTCACACATTTCCCCCCAAACTCTCCATCATATGTCATGCCTCTGTGCCTTTGCATATTCTCTTCCCTCTGCCTGACCTACCTTTACCACCTCTTGTTTGCCATGAAAACTTCTATTTATCCTTCAAAGCCCAGTTAAGACATGACCTCTTCTGAGAAGGCACCTCGGACCCCAGAAGTACCCACGGTGACTGGTCCTATTATCACACTGCCTTGAGATGGTCTCCTCCACCAGACTGGACACTCCCTGAGGACAGGCACTGGATCTTGTCTTTCCAGTGGTTCCTGTGCCCCAGATGGGGTTGGCACACAACAAGAATTTAATAAAGTTTTGTTGAATGAAGGAAAGAAGGAAGGAAGGAACAGGGGCCATGTTATAGATACTGGGTGTCCCATTTGGGTTTGGAAATCTGGATCCCGACTCTGGAAGCCATGGTCTCCTCTGTCCCACCTGGGCTGAGCTGTGTTTTAAGCCATCCCGGCTCCCTGCCCCTCTTTCCCAGGGAGCTGGGATTTTGGGCAATTCTTGTGAAACAATCTCCTAAGCTTGTAGGTTTCATTTGTTTAATATTTCAGGGATATGCAACAATGTGGTGGCTCCGTGGCCACAATCCCTAGTCTTGCGTGAGTCATTTCTCAACTGAGTTCCTATGATAGTCTCTTGTTGGTTCCCTCAACCTCTCTGTTCTCCGTCTGAAATCGATTTACAATTCTGCTGCTCACTTAATTTATTTAGTGCATTTTATTGATTTATGTCATAGAACTGAAAGGTGCATAGATCAGAACATGCCGAACAGGGAAGGGAGAGGGGAGCCAGCTTCCACAGTTGCCCAGACTCTGACATCGAACTGCAAGCAGGTCAGCCTGCTGGCTGCAGCCTGAACACACCGAGTCACTGGTGCATCCTTGTGCCTGTGCATTAATCCTGGGTGATCTTTTCTCCCTGGCTGCTTGGGGGACTCACTGTCACCTTCACCTGCCAACCCAAAGGTCCTGCCTCTGCGAAGTCCTCTCTGGCCCCCAGGCTGAGTTAGTTATGCCCGCTCTGGGCTCCCAAGTCACCGAGTACACGCCTGTGGTCCAGGGCCTGACAAAAAGGGAACTCTGATTCTTTCATCCCAACAAGACAGACAATTCAGGACACAAAAAGGCAAGAGACTGGCCCGAGTGGTCCACACGTCCATTTTTCCCTCTCACCTGCCATTCCCAGACAACACTGAGCTAGTTTTTGCAGCCCTCTGACCGTGGGTGGGAACCATCGTTTGTCTGAAAGGCCCTGGTCCTTCTGTGGAGGCAGCAGAGCTCTGGAATCCTCCTGCAGAAGGAGATCATTTCCTGGCCATTCTCAATAAACTCACGACACAGGCCACCTCACCTGGAGCCATTTCATTCTTGGAAGCAGGGCAGGCTGCAGCCTTGTTTTCTGGGAAGGGCTGCAGGGACCTTTGTCCACCTTCCCTCCACCTTCCCAGGGCAGGCTAGTGGGCAGCATCCCTCGGTGCCAGGCTGTGTGCCAGGAGCTGTGTCAGTGAGGAGAACGCCTCACAGCTTCCGATCTTGAGGAGCCTTCTAGTGGGGGAGACACACAAGGAGGTGGAGAGTCACATCTGTGAATCAGGGACCCATGGGGGTGCCCAGAGGCCTGTGGAAGGAAAGATGGCAGTATAGGAAGGCTGTGTGGAGGGTTCCATGTGGGGAGGGTCCTGAAGGATGAGTGGCATTCCTTCTACTGCATAAGGGGCACGGCGGTGGGGGGGTGTCATTCCTGGTAGAATGAATGACATGTGCAAAGACGTGAGACCCAGTATCCTTGTGCCAGGCACGTGACAGATGTGCAGTAGACACTTGCTGAATGATTGAAGAGTGGAAGGAAGGTGTAGCCCCGAGAGGTTAAGTGCCTTGCTCAAAGTCACACAGCAAATTTAGGTTAGAGTCAGCCTCACCTGCCAGGATCCTGAGGGCTTTTAATCAGCATCCCGCCCACCCTGCCAACACCACCCATCCTTTCTCATCTCACCCTTCCTTCCCACCCATTCCTCCAGCCTCATTTTCTCTAGCATCACACATGGTCCTCCCACCTCCCTCATTCTGAAGTGCTGGTTCTGCCACTTTCGTTCTGAAATTCTGGATTCCTCTAATTACGTGCTCTTATTAAAAGTGATTAAACCCCCGTGCCGGTGGAGGACTGCTCCCGGAGATCACAACATCCAATAATTGCTTTAGTTGCTCTAATTCCAATTATTCAAGATTATCTTTCCAGGTAATTAGGTGTCTGGGTAGTCTCGCCTGTTCGCTCTCTCAGAGAGTGTCATATTAACCCCAAACGGTGACCAGCTTTCATGTTTCATAATTGGAAACAGTTTCTCCATGGTGAGAAGACTCCGTTAAGTGTAAACAGTGGTAATTAACATTTCGAAATGACTCTTCGGTCTTATCATACTTTGGTTTGAGAAATTACCTCGGATGCTTAAATCCAGCTCTTTGCCCCTCCGAGCAGAGGTTTCAGCAGCATTGGGGAAATAGGGCTTTTGCTGAACTGCACGGGGGTGGAGGCATTTGAAGGATGGCTCCTTTGCACATTCTAGGAAAGTCTTTGCATGGACTGGTTTCCTTCTGGATCTCTGCCTGGATGGGAGGCCTTGGGATGGAATTTGCCATAAGACCCTTCCATTTGGCCCAGGCTTTGCATTCACACAGGACCTTCACTTTAGACAAATGATGAGTCCTTCAAATGAAGTTATACCATCAAGGCCACCAGGTACAGTTGTGTAGGTTACCCACTGTGCAACTCTGGGGGTCATGATTCATCTACGTGAGTGGCATTGGGTTGGGCAGTGCACATCCTGTACGACTGTAGGCAGGGGCTGGGGATACACAGACTGGGTTAAAAGAAGACAACATTCAACATACAGGTCTATACCTGCACCTCATTGCTGAACCGCACTGCCTGTGATGAGCAGGGAATTTATAACCCGATTTTGTCATGTTTCTTTTTTAATTGATATAATTTCATTTATATAATATACAAAGAGTGAAAGGCACAGAGTTTACATGTACAGTTCAGTGAGTTTCAAGAAATGCATACATCCATGTAGCCCACATCCTTGCCAAGATGTAGAACCAGGGCCAGCTTCGTGGGCGCGTGACCTTATAGTCGCATAGGGTTCCGTGCACAGAAGGACTCTCCATTTGGTTTAATGCTATACTGTAACTGTCTTGAAATTCTTTTTTTTTTTGAGTTTCTGAAGCAGGGTTTATTTATATATTTATTTTTTGGCTAGGCCACATAGCTTGCAGGATCTTAGTTCCCTGACCAGGGATCAAACCCACACCCTCAGCAGTGAAAGAGTGGAGTCCTAACCACTGGACCACCAGGGAATTCCCCCTGAAGCAGGGTTTAAATAGACTTTATTGTTACAAGGGAGGCCCTACTGAGCAGCGCCTTCTAAATGGATACATGTGGTCCCAGGATGGCAACATGGAGAAATGAAGGGGTCATGATTGCAGAAGAGGTCACTGTAACTGAAGGACAGGATCCTGGGGAGGCCGGCCAGGAATGCAGCAGACATGATCAGGACAGGCCGGGGTGGCCAGGTCGCAGGCTGAGGGAGAGGACAGCTACTGTCTCTCCCGCTTCTTGTAGTTCTGCGGGTGTGACAGGACCCAGCCCGACGGCAGGAGAAACACAGGAAGCAGGAGGTGAGCCCAATGGCGATATCCATGGTTCCGAGCTGCTCCCGCGGCGGCTTGGAATGGATCTGGGCCCGCGGCACGGGGAGCCGCCGGGCCGGGCCTGTCAGGGCCCTCAGCAGCAGTGGAGTCAGCACAGACATGACCGCACAGAGTAGACTGCAGGTAGCAGGCAGCCGGAACCCAAGGTCGCGAAATCAAAATCTGTCTTGAAATTCTTAATATTTTTTTCAACAAGAGGCCCTGAATTTTCTTTTTTTTTTTAAAAATTAAATTAATTAATTAATTTGGCTGCGTTGGGTCTTCGTTGCAGTGTGCTGGCTTTCTCTAGTTGCGGCGAGCGGGGGCTACTCTTTGTTGCGGTGCGTGGGCTTCTCATTGCGGTGGCTTCTCTTGTTGCAGAGCGTGGGCTCTAGGCACGTGGGCTTCAGTAGTTGTGGCACGTGGGCTCAGTAGTTGTAGCTCGGGGGCTTTAGAGCGCAGGCTCAGTAGTTGTGGTGCACGGGCTTAGTTGCTCCGCGGCATGTGGGATTTTCCCGGAGCAGGGCTCGAACCCGTGTCCCCTGCATGGGCGGGCAGATTCTTAACCACTGTGCCACCAGGGAAGTCCCCTGAATTTTCATTTTGCACTGCCTTCCCGATTTGGGCTGTATACTGCACCCCCATATTATTATTCACTTACTATTTCTCTTTACGTTGATTCACTTACAAAGTCGAATTATTTTCTCCCCATCCTGAGCAATGAGATCTGTCAATTCACGGTTTTAGTGTGCCATGTTATTTTTTTCCGAGGTGCTTTAAAATAAATAATAATAATACCAAAAACTTATTTCTGTTTTGCCAATGTGTCAGACGCAGCTGATTCCCCCAACAACTCAGTGAGTTTGTGCTGTCGTTAAACTATGTGATGGGTGGGGAAACTGAGGCCCAGAGAAGTTAAGTTAACTTGCCCAAGGCCATATGGGTTGCGGTGGTGGTGCTGGGTTGGAACCTGGGCAGGTGGGCTGCAGAGTCCTTGTGCTTTACCATTCCACTTGCTGCCTTGATGCGAGCTATTAAAATAGAAAAAGAATCCCCGCGACTAGGGAAGGACTAAAATCTAATGAAAGGAAGGGACGAGGTAAGTGTTGTCTGGGTGGGGCTGGGAGGGAGAAAGGGCCGTCATACCACATGGGATGACACTTGTCATCCTCCAAAGCCCTTATGACTCATGCATCTAATGCTGCTTCCTTCTTGTTATGCTTCTAGTTCCAAGACAGGAGTCTAACCATCACACATGGGCTGTCAGGTGGCAAGGCCTCAGAGAGCTGGTCTCACCTGCTCCATTTTGCAGATAAGAAAACTGAGGCCCTGAGATAAAACTCTTCGTGGCTGCCATGGCCTGAGTACAGGTAGACCTTAGAGATATTGCGGGGTCAGTTCCAGGCCACCGCAATGAAGCAAATATCGCAATAAAGCAAGTCACACCAATTGTTTGGTTTCCCAGTGCATAGAAGAGTTATGTTTACACAATACTGTAGTCTATTAAGTGTGCAACAGCGTTATGTCTAAAATACAATGTGCATAACTTAATTAAAAATACTTTATTGCTAAAATATGCTAACCATCGTCTGACAATGCAAGATTGCCACAAATCTTCAATTTGTAAAAGCAGTATCTTCAAAATGCAATAACAAGGTATGCCTGTATAATGAGTGTACAAGTGGCATACCAATCCCTAAGAAGTGGAGTCCCCACTCTGGGGCAGCCTCCCCCAGCCCAGCCCTGGCAATTCTTGGAACACTTATTGAGCACCTGCTACATACCAGTCCCTTTCAGGCATATTATCCCATTTAATCTTCTCAACAGCCCACAAAGTGGGTTTACTGTTATCCCCCTTTTCAGATCAGGAAGCTGAGGCTCAGGCTAAGACACTTGCTCCCGGTCCAGGGAGGAGCAGAGCTTGGATTTAATCACAGAGCTGAGTGCAGTGTTAATGCAGAGCATGGGCTCTGGATTCAAATTGTGACTCTACCTCATTAGCTGTGGGACCTCAGGCATGCTTCTCATCCTCTTTATGGCTCACTTTCTTCATCTGAAAGATGGGGTAAATAGCATCCACTTTGTGGAATTCTTCCGGGAGTCAAATGGAATAATCCACGCGAGGGGTTAGCACAGGGTCTGTCTCAATCAACACTAGCTTGAATGAATATTCCAGCATATTTCCGCCATCTCCTCCATTCGGCCCGACCAGCTGGAAAGCTAACTTGGCAAGAACTCAAATTTGAGTTTACTTCTACTCAACTAACCTTCATTGACTCATGCACAGAATTCCATTCCCTGCTAAATACTTTCACATCTTTTGGTTCATTTAATTCTGTTGACAGCTCTTTGAGGAGGTGCTGTTATCTCTGGTTTACACCCAAGGAAACAGACTCAGAGAAGTTGAGCTACTTGCCTGAGGTCACACAGCAAAGCAATGTATCCCATCAGTCACGTGCTATTTCTGCCACACCTCACAGGTCTTTCCACCCTGCCTGGGGCCTCCTGGCCCCTCTTCCACTCCTTGGGCCCAGGAAGTTCTTTGGTTGGCTTTGCTGTGTGTTCTGACCCAGCCAGGTGGCCCCATTGGCTCACAGCTGTCAGGGCCTGCGTGGAGCAGAGGGAGGTGGCAGCTAAGGGGACCCATGGCTGCTGCTGCTCCTGGCACCCTCTGCTCCTCACGCACCACATCTGCTGGCTCCCGCAGACTCGTCATTTGCAACCATCTGCCGGGCTCCCTGGAGGCGCTAAGTCTGTGATGTGACACAGAATCTCCCAAACCCACTGCCTTTAGCCTGTGTGCAGAGCAGAGAGACCTTATCTATATCTTGAACCCACTAGGAACGATGGACTTAAGTTAGAGGCCCTTTCAGGCCCTGGAGGGCTGAAGCCCCTGCCCTGGTTGGCTACCCAGGAAGTTGCTCCTGCAGACCTGGTGCCGTTTCTGGAGCCAGCCTGACTCCCACGGGTTCTGCTTCGCTTAGGCTTTCCCCTGAAATTTCATTTTGAGTTTAAAAAGTCCTGTGTCTCTTGGCAGGGATGCCCTGGTCCCCTGCTTGTCCACAGAATCTCTGGCCTCATGGGCTTCTGGTATTCAGCGTGTGTTTTGCCAAAGGCAGAGAAAGGCCCGGTGTGTGTGTGTGTGTGTGTGTGTGTGTGTGTGTATGCGCACTTGTTCCGGAGACACAAGGAAGGAAAGTGGTTTCTCCGAAGCTGGTGTCTGTCTGCTGGTCTCATCACACACCCCTCTTCCCTGGCCCATCTCTGGCGGTGAGGGCAGGAGCTGTTGGTTTTATTCATTAGTTAAAATTTTTTTTGATTGGGGGGTACCAGCTTTTTTGAGATATAATTCACTTACCATTTGTTTGTCCCCTTAAAGTTCAGTGGTTTTTAGTGTATTCACAGAGTTATGCAATCATCACCACTATGAATTATAGAATATTTTCATCACCCTGGAAAGAAACACTGTTTCCTTTAGCCATCATCCCTCAATCCACCAGACCCCACAGACTCACACAACCAACGATCTCCTTTCTGTCATTGTAGATTTGTCAATTCTGGACATATACGAACAGAATCATATAATATGAGGAATTTTGTGCCTGACTTCTTTTACTTAGCATAATGTGTTTTTTTTTTTTTGCGGTACATGGGCCTCTCACTGTTGTGGCCTCTCCCGTTGCGGAGCACAGGCTCCGGACGCACAGGCTCAGCGGCCATGGCTCGTGGGCCCAGCCGCTCCACGGCATGTGGGATCTTCCCAGACCGGAGCACGAACCCGTGTCCCCTACATCGGCAGGCGGACTCTCAACCACTGCGCCACCAGGGAAGCCCTTAGCATAATGTTTTAAATGTTCATTCATACTGTAGCATGTATCAGTACTTCATTTCTTTTTATTGCCAAATAATATTTCATTGTGTAGAGATTTATTTATCAACGCTTTTTAAAATTGGGAAATACAGCACGATTCCAAAAAGTACATAAAATATATAGCTTAACAAATAGTTGAAAGCAAAAACTTTATTACCACTGAGGTCAAAGAAGATCATTGCCAGCATGCCATGTGCCCCTTCCTGAGCACTACCAACTCCTGTCCCCAGAGGAGAGTAGTCACTGCCTTGCTTAGCTGTACCTCAGGGTTGGCAAAGCATGGCCCGCTACTTGTTTTTTTTGTTCGTTTGTTTTTGCGGTACGCGGGCCTCTCACTGCTGTGACCTCTCCCGTTCCGGAGCACAGGCTCCGGACGCGCAGGCTCAGCGGCCATGGCTCACGGGCCCAGCCGCTCCGCGGCATGTGGGATCCTCCCAGACCGGGGCACGAACCCGTGTCCCCTGCATCGGCAGGTGGACTCTCAACCACTGCGCCACCAGGGAAGCCCCCGCTACTTGTTTTTGTAACTAAAGTTTTACTGGAACACAGCTACGCTCATTCCCTTATGTATATCCCTGGCTGCTTCCATGTTATAATGGCAGAGTTGAGCGGTTATGGCAGAGATGGTATGGCCTGAAAAACATAAGATATTTCCTCCCTGGCTCTTTACAGAAAAGGTTAGCTGACCCTGCTTCATAGTTTACCATCAAGTATGCAAACTTAAACACAATAGATTTGCTTGTTTTTGAACTTTCTACATAAATGTGATCAAATGATGAACCTTTTTTGTGTCTGGCTTCTTTTGCTTTAACTTATGTTGATCATTATTGTAGTCCATTCGGGCTGCTAAAAACAACAGAAATTTATTTCTCACAATTTTGGAGGCTGGAAGTCCAAGACCAAGGCATCGCCAGATTCAGTGTCTGGTGGGAACCTGTTCCTTGGTTCACACATGCCCGTCTTCTTGCTATGTTCTCACAGGGCAGAAGGGGTGAGGGAGCTCTTTGGGGTCTCTTTTTATAAGTTATTAATCCCTTTCATGAGGGGTCCACCTTCATGATCTAATCACCCCCAAATGCCCCACCTCCAAGTACCATCACATTGGGAGTTAGACTTTCAACATATGAATCTGTGTGTGTGTAGGGGACACAGACATTCAGTCTATAGCAATCACGTAGCTGTAGTTTGTTCATTTTTATTGCTGTGTAATATTCCATTGTGTGACTCTAAGACCTTCTGCTTGTTCGTTTTACTCTTAGTGGGTATTTGGGACATTTTCAGTTTTTATTATGAATAATGCTGTTAGTTCAAGTGTGGTCCCCAGACCAGCAGTATCAGCATCACCTGGGAAGCCTGTTAGAACTGTAAATTCTCAAGCCCCACCCCAGACCTCCTGAACAAGAAACTTCGGGTCGGGGCTGGCAGTCTGTGTTTAACAAGCCCCTAGGGTGATTCTAATGCATCCTCCAGTTTGAGAATCCCTGCTGTAGTGTTTACCTAGACATAGAATTACTGGGCCAACTCTGTATATCTTTAATTTTACTAGTCGTCTTGTTTTCCAAAGCCGGCGTACCAATTTATACTCCCACACACGTGGTATGAGAATTCCCATTGTTCTGTTCTCGACAATGATTAGCTTTATCAGATTTTTAAAATTTGCCAAATGGATGGATGAGAAGTGGTATCTTATTGTGGTTTTCAATTTGCATTTCCTTGGTTATCAGAGGGGTTGAGCATCTCCTCATGTTTATTTGGGTTTTCTCTTGCGTGAAGTGCCTGTTCACATCTTTTGTCTATTAGATTGTTTGTCTTTTACTTATTGCTTTATAAGGTGTTTTTTTTTTACATATTATAACCCTTTGTTGCTTATAGGTATTACCCCTTTTGTCACTCTGTGGGCTTGCCTTTTCACAGATGTCTTTTGATGAATATAAATTCTTAATTTTGAAAATTGTGGTAAGACACCCATAGCATAAAATTGACCATTTTAACTGTACAGTTCAGTGGCAGTAAGTACATTCACGTTGTTATGCAACCATCACCACCATCCATCTCCATGCCGTTTTTATCCTCCCAAACTGAAACTCGGTATCCATTAAACACTAATTCCCATTCCCCCCTCCCAGTCATCATTCTCCTTCTTGTCTCTATGAATAAGACTGCTCAAGGTACCTCATATAAGTGGGATATGCAATATTTGTCCTTCTGTGCCTGTCTTATTTCACTTAGCATAATGTCTTTGAGGTTCATCTATGTACCTCACTGTGGATGTGTCAGAAACAAAATGTTTTGGTGTGGTCTGGTATATATACTATATATATATATATTTTTTTTTTTTTTTTTTTTTTTTGCGGTATGCGGGCCTCTCACTGTTGTGGCCTCTCCCGCTGCGGAGCACAGGCTCCGGACGCGCAGGCTCAGCAGCCATGGCTCACGGGCCCAGCCGCTCCACGGCATGTGGGATCTTCCCGGACCGGGGCACGAACCCGCGTCCCCTGCCTCGGCAGGCGGACTCTCAACCACTGCGCCACCAAGGAAGCCTATATACTATATTTTGTTTATCCATCGGTTGATGGACGTTTGGATTGTTTGTACCTTTTGGCTATTGTGAATAATACTGCTGTGAACATTGGTGTACTAACGTCCATTCAGATCCCTGCTTTCACTTCTTCCACCCAGAAATGGAATTGCTGGATCATATGGTAATTCTATGTTTAATTTTTTGAGGAACCACCATACTGTTTTCCATAACAGCCGTACCATTTTACATTCACAATGCACAAGGGTTCCAATTTCTCTCCGTCCTCACCAATGCTTGTTATTTTCTGTTTTGATAACAGCCGTCCTAATGGATGTGAGGTGGTCTCTCACTGTGGTTTTGATTTGACTGGTGATGTTGAGCATCTTCTTGTGCTTTTGGGCCATTTGTGTATCTCCTTTGGAGAATGTCTATCCAGGTCCTTTGCCCATTTATGAATTGGGTTGTTTGGTTTTTGTTGTTGAGCTGTAGGAGTTCTGTATATATTCTGAATATCATTCTTTATCAGATATATGCTATGCAAGTATTTTCTCCCATTTTGTGGGTTGCATTTTCATTCTGTTGATAGTGTCCTCTGATGCACAAAAGCTTTCAAGTTTGATGAAGTCCAGTTTATTTGCTTTTTCTTTTGTTGTCTGTGTTTTTGTAACCAAGAGATTATTGCCAAATGCAACGTCATGAAGTTTCCCCGTTTCCTTCTAAGAGCATGAACACACACGCACAACTTATTCATCCATCCATCCATCCATCCATCCAATAATTTTGATTCTCCAGCTGCATGCACATCCTTCTGGCCTCATGAAAAATACTCCAAGGCTGTCCCGGGCCCATTTGTCTGGAAAACCTTTGCAAACATTCATTTGTTCCTGCGCTGTACTGGGTGCAGGAGAACTCTTCAGTCTTGCTACTCTCCTTGTCTTCCTTGGGAGATCGGGTGATTTCTGCTTTAAGATTTCCTAGTCTGTTATTCTCTCCCTGGCAGGATGGTGTGTGCATGTGTGCGTGTGCATGCACGCGTGCGCGTTGGCAGAGGGTGCAGGGGCCCCCTTCAGTGACCCACTCCAGCATCTGTGCTTTCTTGCTTCCCTTGAATTAGCAACACCAGCTGCTGTAACAAAGAAACCTCCAAATCTTAGTCGCCTTCCGTGATAAGGGTTGGTTTTCCCATCACGGGAGGTCCTGTGCAGGTGACCCCATGGCCGACCCCCTTCCTTATGCTCATCCAGAGCTCCAGGCTCCTTCCCCTGCAGGCTTTGGAGTCTTCTCCATCCAGCCAGAAGTTGGGGAAAGAGGATGGTGTGGGAGGTCCCTATGGGCCGGGCTGGGCTGGGAAGTGGCTGCTTTCATTTCCGCCCACATTCCTTTGGCTGGAACTCAGTCTCATGGCTGTACTCAACTACAAAGGCTATAGGGAAATGTAGCTTATTTGTGTGCCCACGAGGAAAAGGAAATGGGCTTTGGTGACACATGGAAGTCTCTGCCATACCCTCTGTCTTCCCTTTCTCTGTCCCCCAGGCCAGGGGAGCTTTATTAAGTGTGGGATGTCGGGGGGAGAAGGGGCAGGAGAGGGGAGGTAGCCCAGACCTTCTTCTCTTTTTCTAAATACAATATTTACAGTAAAAGTTGTGGCTTTTAAACTTAAAAGTCCAAGCTTTTGCAGCTCAGAAGCCTTGCTCTTGTGTCCTGAGACCTGGCCCTGCTTTCCCCTGGACCCCCTCCCCTGCAGCAGTGGATACAGGTGGGGAAGGACAAGGGGTTCAGGAAGGCTGTGGGAAACCTTACCTAATGTCTCAAAAAATTATCCTGCTACTGTTAACTCAAGAATCCAGTTGTGTGTCTGCCACCCTTTAGTTTGCAGATACTAGTTTCTTGCACGTTTTAAAAATCAAAACGTCCATTACCTGCTTTCAGGTTCTTGATTCCTCACTGGTTCCGCAGGATTCCCCCCTGCACAGCAACAAAGGGCCACCAATCCCAGGTGCGGGTCCCTGCACCCTGGACTGTGTTTATTTGCTTTGGAGGCTGATTCAGAAAGCGCAGAACTTCACTTCCCTTTGGACTTCGGCTCTACCTTGAAAGTGCTCACTCTGCCCTTTTCACTTTAACTGATGCTCTTTCGTGCCACAGAAGTCAGAAATAAAGCAGAATTGTGGCGTTCCGATCGCTTCCTGTCATGCTTTGACATCCGACTGTTGGCCCTGAGCAGCCTGTTTGTTCCTGCCCAGTTGTTCTTGTTCTGAACAGAACTGCAGAGCTCATTTTTGCTCTCACCATCAGATTTCACCAGCTCAGTCCCTGGTGGTGGGCGCCTGCCCATCCCGACAGGATCCTGACACCCTGCCTACAGGGCCTTCGAGATTTCCTTCCCCCTTAGGGCGTCTGCTCCCATCCCTGCTGGACTCCAGCCCGTGTCGAGGCATGTTTGCCTCGATGGAAGCCTTTGGGGAGCATAACGTTTGGACTCTTGGAAGGTCAGTGGTCATCCTGCATGGCCCTATGCTCTCTCAGGAGACCATCTCCCTTGTTGACGGGGGATCTGAAATGGGCAGTCTACCTCTAGATCATTCTCCTAGTGAGACAGTCCCAGGCAATCGCTCAGTGCTCCCAAAATCCTTGGCACCATTGTTGGACCGGGGACTGGTGGGAGGTTCTAGAAAAGAAGGAAGATTGGCTGCAAGAGCCAGAAGCCTGCTCAGACCAGCTTAACTACAAAGGCGGTTTTGACAGGACAACCCCACAAAGTCCGGATGAGAAGTATTTAAAGACCAAAGCTTAGGATATGAGAAAGGGACTGACCAGGAGTCTTACCTCTCTTCCTCTGCACATCTGTTTCTTTTCTTGTGGCCTCTCCTGCGTGATGACCGTAGCCCTATAGTAGTCTACTGACCTTCCATCTGTTAACTAAATCTCTAGGTCCCATTTTCAAATACTTGAGGACAGAGAATCTGATTGGTCCAGCTTGGAGCTGGGAACAACTCAGACTGGATGAGCTGAAGCAGGGGGCGGGATCACCCAGCACGCCCCAGGGCTGTGGTCAGTTTCATTAAGAAGGTGGTGTGGTCAGGAAGGAGATGGTTGGCAGGGCTGCTGTGGCAGGGGGATGGGGAATGAACCAGTTTGGTTTAGGAGAAAGAGGAGGACTTTCTCCTCTTTCTAAGGCTGAGCACACTGCTCACACGCACACAGCTGCAAAGTGACAGCATCAGGATTCAACCCGGGGCCGCCTGGACTCCAGAACCAGCTCTGTGGTGGTTTCCGAGCCATTTGCTCTGGGTTTTCTCTACTTTTTGTTCTCTTCCAAATCTAGTTTCCTTGGAAATAAAATTCAGAGCTCACTTAAGTCCTCCTTTCCTCTCTGCACCTCAAGGGCATTCCATCCTGAGGTTTATTTAGAGTTAAATAAGCTGAAGGGGGAGGGGCCCTTACAAATGGACCGGTAACCTGCTGGGCACGGAAGGCTGCCCTGCCGTCCTGGCTTCCCCTCTGCTGTCTCATTGTTTCCCGTGGAGTTCTCATCAACATCCCTTTACGACTGAAGTTGATAAATAAACTGGCTGAGACGGTCAGAACGATTTAATTTAGTTCAACTCTGGCCCTTCCCCCTCCTGCACTCATGCCAACGGAAGGACCTCTGAGCCGGGGTTCAAAATAGGGCCTTCACCTCCAGCAGATCTGGGGCCAAGCAGGGCCAGCACCCAGGGGACCTTGGACTTGCTTCTGAACCTCTCTGAGACCTGCAAGGTAAAGGTGACAAAGACCCTCCCTCCAGGCACTTGAGTTTTGCATTCTGACAAAATCGTGTGAACCTTTCTTCTGGAAGGGAGAGTTCTGGGGTTCCGAGAGTCAAAAAGCCTTCAGATTTTTGATCTTAGTCATTGATTCAACGGGTATTTCTTGGGCACCAACTGTGGACGCCACCCTCCCAGGGTTATTTTAGGTCCCTGCCCTCCTGGGCTTGACTTTGTTGAGGCAGAAACTCAGGGGAAGAGAGTGAGCCCTTGTTACTACTCTGATCGAGGCAGTGACCATCAGTGGTCCGTGCGAGTACGTGACTGATTGATTTCTCTTTATCCCCCGTACCCTCCTCCCATTCCCCTCTCTTCCATACTGGCAACCCTCAGTTCTGTTTAAAGTATTTATGTTTGTATATATTCTTGCACATGTGTCACTTTTTGCATCCTTTAAATTTATATAAATAGTACGTGTATTGCTATTTCTGCAGTAAGGCTGTACTATAACAAGTCACCCCAAAACTCAATGGCTTACAAAAACAAGCTTTATTTTTCTTGCTCGTGGGTCTGAGAGTTGGGTGGTGACTGCTGTGGGCTGTGGGCTGACTGGGCTTGGTTCCAGGCTGTGCCTTGGGTTCAGGTCTGCCCTGGGCGTGTCCTGTCACGCTGGGGCCGGCATCTACCTGGAGGATATTCTCATGGCGATGGCAGAAATGCAAAAGGGATGAGAGAAACCTGTGATACCAGACACAGAGAACAGACTTGTGGTTTCCATGGGGGAGGGCGGGTGGGGGAGGGAAGGACTGGGAGTTTGGGATTAGCAGAGGCAAACTATCATATATAGGATGGATAAACAACAAGGTCCTACTGTATAGTACAGGGAACTATATTCAATAACCTGTGATAAACCATAATGGAAAAGAATATGAACAAGAATATACACATACATGTATAGCTGGGTCACTTTGCTGTACAGAAGAAATTAACACAACATTGTAAATCAACTATACTTCAATAAATAAATAAATAAGTAAATGAAAGTCCCATTCACGCATGAAAAACATCAAGAACAAAAAGAAAATCCTAAAAAAAGAAAAGAAAAGATCTGTGATGCCTTCTTAAGTCTTGGCTAGGGGATGGTGCGTGGCCACTTCTGTCCATATCCCAGTGGACAAAGCAAGTCACACAGCCAGCCCCAAAGTTAGTAGGGTGGGGAAGTATCTTATTCCTGCCCCAAGAAGGAGGGGAGAGACTGTTTGCTGAACAGTAATGCAGTTGATTGCAGTATCTGTTTTAGGTCTCACTTTGTTTCTTAAGTTTCCATTAAGCACTACGTGTTTAAGCTCCATCTATGTGGCTGTGTGCACACCTAATCCAACACCTGCCTGATACGCCATGTTGAGCATCTCCTCTGTGTGCTATTTGTTCTCCTAGAGATGGACGCCAAGGTTGTTTCTCACTCTCTGTCACCACAAACGAAGCTGCAAAGAACATCCTTGCGTCTGCCCTGTGAGGATGTCCTTGAGGTGTACACCCAGGAGCAGAATTACGGGGTCGTAGGGTAGGATATACTTTTACTTTGCAACATTAACACCAGCGCCGCTGGAGGGTCCCACACCCTCCATATTCTGACCATCGGACTCACATCCGGGTATCAGCCAGCTTTCTAACGTTTACCTGTCTAATCAGTAGGAAGCCTGAAGTCATGTCTCCTTGCCTTAATTTGCATTTCTCTGATTAGTAATGCGTCTGAGTGTCTCTTCACGTGCCCCTCAGGTTTGAGTTTCCGCTTCTGGAAACTGCCTCTTCACATCCTTCACACTGTGTGCTTCCTACCAGGAGAGAGAGGTCGGGAGAGGGGCGGGGGCCGGGAAGGGGGCTGGGCGGGGGGCAGAGGTGTGCAGGCCACCCATTTGGACGTGTTGGGCTGAGGTCAGAGCAGGGCATCCGTGTGGCTGAGGCCTCAGTGGGCACAGGCAGGAGATTTCACCTGGAAAGAAGTCCAGGGTCATCTGCTTTGTCCCGGTGGCGTTAATTATCTAACCTTTATGAGCAGCTCTGAGATAGGAAACCTGTTGTCCCTTGATTGGCCCCACGAAGAACCCGAAAGAAGAGGTAGATGTCACATTATTTGCTGTATTATGAGTGGCCTGAGAGGTGCCCCCAGACCCTTCTTTCTCAGGTTGCTATGGAAGTCAAGAGAAGAGCATTTCTGAACCACGTCAGTCGAGGACCTACTATGTGCCAGGGGCTGAAAGATAATGATATCACCTCAGGGATGATACCAGGACCTTGTGAAGACTGAACTCGTTCATTTAGTCAACAAACATTGATTGAGCACCTACTATGTGCACAGCGTATGCTCGGCCCTGGGATACAGCAGTGAATAAAAGGAAAACAATTCTACCTTCCTGCAGCTCACCTTCCAGTGGGGAGTCAGATAAGAAGTGAATGTGGATCATGTAGATTATTTAGGTGGTTGGTGTTACGTGCTGAGCAGGGAAGTGGGGCAGGGTGAATGCACTTGTAAACAGGGCCAGAGGAAGGCTCCTTTGAAGAAAGACCCAAAGGGGATGAGGGGATTGACCACGTGGGGTCAGCAAGGCATTACAAAAAAGCACTGAGTGGCTCCTGACACCTAGTAGGCCCTCTGTGCAACGACTATAGTTTATACATGAGGAAGCGGAGATTCAGGGGCGTCTTGTGACTTGCCCAAAGGAGCTCCTCTTGCCCACAGGAGCAGGCCGAGACTAAGATGAAGGGCCTTGGGTACAAAATATAAGGAGGGGCTTCCGGCACAGTGGTTGAGAGTCCGCCTGCCGAGGCAGGGGACGCGGGTTCGTGCCCCGGTCCGGGAAGATCCCGCATGCCGCGGAGCGGCTGGGCCCGTGAGCCATGGCCGCTGAGCCTGCGCGTCCGGAGCCTGTGCTCCACAACGGGAGAGGCTGCAACAGTGAGAGGCCCGCGTACCGCAAAAAAACCCCAACCCCCCCCCCAAAACCCAAAAACAAAATATAAGGAGACCCTCACTCTCGGAGGCATGCAAGTCCCAGCCATGGTCAAGAGGCGCAGCTGGGCTCAAACCTGCTCTCTAACACGCAGCATGGGGCACTCAGTAAGTGCTGCACATGTGGGGATGGCCAGCTATGCAGGGCTTGGCTACTGCTTCATCACAGAGAGTCTCTTCTGGGGTGTGATCTGGGCTGTAGGAGACCCATAAGAGCAGGAAAGATGAGAGTGTGATAGAAGAGAACAGAGAGCTGGGACCCTGCCCACCCATTCCTCATTCTCTCACTCTGAGCTGGGTGCCCCGGGCATGTGGAATGGAATCTGGCCCACAGCCTCACCTCACCAAGCTCACCGTGGAGCAGGCAGATTAATCCCAGCTCCAGCCATCGAGACTTTTAAAAACCATACATGACAGAAACACAACTCAGGCAGGCTGAAAGGAAAAAGGAAATTTCATGGGCCCAAGTAACTGAGGACAACCTTCAGACATGGCTGGATCCAGGACTCACACTACATCTCTGGAATCTATCTTTTCAGCTGTTGGCTTTACAGTTCCTCTGTTATGGCTTCATTATCTGGCTGACTCTTTCTAGGAGGTGGCCCAGTGACTGCTGGAGCGTCCATACATAGCAACCCCAGAGGAAAGACAGCTTTTCTTTCCCAGCAGTGCCCACAAAAGCCCCAGGCGGATTCTCAGTGGGATGACTTGAGCTACTTGCCCTTCCTGAATCAATCACTGTCATTAGGGAGATGGAAAATTCTGATTGGCCAGGTTTGGGTCATGTGACCTTCCCGGGGCCAGCAGTGAGACTGTCCCAAACCAAGGGATGAGAGTGGAGGGAGGGTAAGGAAAACCAGGCAGCTGTTACCAGAAGAAGGGAGGATGGACTGGGTGACTCCACTATGATTTTACCCTCTGTCACCTTCAAGGAGCCATTTAACCTCTTGTGCAGTGGTTCTCAAGTCTGGCAGCAGGTTAAAACCACCTGGGTAGATTTTAAGAAATACAGGTACCTGGGCCCTACCTGGATAGACACAGGTCTGAGGTAGGACCCCAGCCCCATTATTTTTTAAACGCTCCTCTGGCAGCTAGAGCTGAGAATCACTTTCTTGGGTTCCCACTCCTTAATTCACTCCACGTATTATCATTCTGTGATTAGGAAAGATTTTTTCAGTCTCCCGGTTCAGAAGGAAGAAAGTTAAAAGGGACAGAAATCCATAAAGCAGACTCTAAACCCCTTAGCCAGTCTCTGGCTTATATTAAACTGAGCTCCAGGCCAGTGTCCGGGTCTCCAGGGATGGAGCTCATCAGGATGGGCTTCATCAGAGTGTGGCTTCTGATGGGCATCAAAGCCACTGAGGTTAAAGTCATACTGCCCGGGCCGTGGGCCACTCCGAGGACCCTCTGAGCCAGGCCTTTGTTGCACCCTCCAGCACCAGCCAAGTGGCAGCAGGAAGATCCAGGTCAGCTGAACAGAATCCAATTTGATGCCTCTCCCTGGTACCCAGTAGGCCTGACACATGGAGCCCTGGTCTTTGTTTTCTGTCCACTCACAAGGGTTTTATTTTCCTTAGAGCTGGGCTCGGGAGTGAAGAGGCTGGGAAAGACCGAGTCAAACACTTAATCAGAGTCTCGGGGCGGCAGCTTCACCATGATGTGAGGAGATGGGCAGGGTTGGGTAGGGAGAAAGTTCTGGAGTTAGATGGATCAGGGCTGGAATCCACCCTCTGGGACCCGCTTCTCTTTGTGATCTTGATCCTGGCTTGAGACTCAGTTTCCCCATCTGTCAAATGGGGCTAATAGGAATTCCCACCTGATAGGGTTTTTGTGAGAATGAAACCAGGCAGTGCACATGAAGTCCGCGGGCCTGGCACACACTGGCTGCAATGGTGATCTTCACCCACAGAATAAGTATTATTGTGTGCCTTACTTTCTCAGGAACTGTGAGGGGTGATTGGGGAAACCCTCTGCCCCCATGGAGCTTATAGTCTAGTGGAGGAGACAAACATGAATAAGATTATGATATATGCATTGAAGAAATCATGATAAGGCACTGATTCTCCACTGTGGCTGTACCTGGGGAGACTTTTCCTATACTGGGAAGTCAGAGAGGGTATCCTGGAGGAGGTGACAGGTGGGCTGAAGGATGGGTGTGAGCCAACTAAGGCAGGAGCTTGGTGGGTGTGAAGGTGAGGTAGAATGCTCGAGACAGGGAGGAGCATGGGCAAAGGCCCTGTGGCATGAAGGAAGTTGGCGTTGGGGAGGGCGTCTGAGAAAAGGCCAGTGTGGCTGGAGCACAGAGAGGATGAGTGTGGAGACATGGGAGGGGCCAGACTGCACAAGGCCTTGAAGTCCGTGGTGAGGAGTCTTTCCTCCATCTGAACGGTAAAGGAAGCCTTTGAAGGATCCTGGTGGGAGGTGACAAGGTCAGATTTGCATTCTCAAAAGATCCCTCTGGCTGCTGTGTGGAGGGTGGACTGAAGGGGGATCTAAGTGGACATGGGAGACCCATCAGGAGGTTACCACAGTCATCTGGGTGAGCAAAGATGGAGGCTTGGATGAGGTGGTGGCTCAATGTAGAGGTCAGGGGCTTGGGTTTGGCATCGGTCTCTGACATGTTTCTTAACCCTTCTGAGCCTCAGGTTCCTCATCTGAAAAGGGAGGATAGTAGTAATAGTCACCTCACTAGATTGTCGTGATCATTAAATGGGAGATAATGACCTGCCTCCATAGTGGACACTTCACTGAGGTCAACCTTCTGTGCTACCCTCTCACTCTTCAGTCGTCACCCCAGTTGGCACGTCTTCCAGCTCGTTGCTTCTCCACTGGGATTCCTTGTCAATGCGTCTTATCAGCTTGTTTTGTGCTCATCTGCATCCCCCACTAGGCTGAATGCGAGCTCTGCAAAGGCAGGGACCATCACTACTTGGATCATGGCTCTCTTTCTATGATTCTTTTTCATGGTTCTTTCTCTGTGCCGGGCACATAGCACACACTTAATGTTTGTGGGTAAATGAATGAATGCCAAGAAGGAACAAATAAATGGATAACTCCTCCCGCATTTTACGCAGCCAGGACTGAGTCCAGACTGACCTATGGTCAGGGTTGTGGAACCCTTCAGTGCTGGCTTCCCACGCTTACAAATCTAATGTCCAGGGCCTTTCCTTGGAGAAGATGGAACCATAATTGTAGATTAGGCTTTGTCATTCCTTTTCTCCATCTTGTATTCGTGAAGCCCGTTTTATTGAAATCCAGTGAGAAGCCCCACTTCCATTAATGCAGAAAAACTTTCACGGAGGATGCCTCTGGAACTTTAACAACACACACATTTCATTCAGCTAATTTCTCCCCTTCCCCTCCGATGTGGGCATAAATGCATTTTTGTTTGGACTTCCTGGGCTGCTCTCTGCTATCACCATTCGAGGTGCTGGCACATAGCCTGGAAATCTAGGACTCTATGCATGCCGCAGGTCAGGTAGTATTCTTTATTTTTGCTTCTTTACTGACTTGGTTAATGATGCCATCATTCATCTAATCACCCCCTGCCCCCTTGGCCCCTCTCCTAACATGAAAGCACTGCTGCTTCTGTGGATCCCACCTCCCTGCATGGGTAGACTCTCTCACCTCCCTCCCATGAGTGCTGCCCTGGGGTGAGCCTGTGGTATCACCCTTGGACGACTGTGCCTTGTTCCTAAGCGGTCTCCCTTCACCCACCTCTCTCCTGCCCTGCATCCTATATCTATGCCCAGGTTTTTCCCCCCAAAGTTCAGCTTTTCTGTGTTTTTTTTTTTTCCCCTGAAGCCTTCAGTGGCTTCCCATGGCCCCAAATTCCGAGTCCAGCCTTCTTCAACTGGCATTTAAACATTTATTCCAATTTGGCCTCAGTGTAGCCTTACATTCCACCCCTCCTCACTTCTAGCCCCCAACATCCCAATTTCCCTGGGACATTCATTCTTCCTGGAAAATGCCCCACAGTTTACTGCACCTCTGACTCTGCTCATGCTGGAACCTCAGCCTGAAATGTTGGCTCCTCCCACACTGCTGACATTTACACATCCTCCAAAGCCCAGATCAAATGTCACCTCCTTTAAGCATTTTAATCCCTTTACTCAGGCTTAATTGCTTCTCCAAGTTGGATGTACGTGAAACGTCCAAACGAGGAACAAGGCAGATACGTTAACTGTCTCTCCACTATCTGTCCGCCCTACCTTTCTTCTTCCAAAGGAATTGGTTTTTGTTCAGCTATCCACATGTATCCACTTTTGGGGAATGTAACCCTATATCCGCAGCCTAGGAATGAATCCCAGTTGGTCTAAATCAACAAGGTTGTCCTGTCCCCTTGGCAGTGATTGGCTTAGAAGTAGGTGTGTGACCCCGTTCTGCTGGGAGACAGTGGAAAGCTTTTCCTACTCTTAGGAAGAGACATAAGAATCAGTCCCTTCTTCCACTTCAGCCCGGATCGCTGCAGTCCTTTTATGATCATAAGGGTCTTAGGACAATCCATCATCCATCACCTGCAGATGGCAGAGCCCAAATATAGAAAGGATTTTGTGATGATACTGTTGAGCTGCCAAATTAATCAACCCCAGAGATGCTTTCCTTCCAAGGTTTCATTTATGTGAGATAAGAAAATCCCTTTTGTTTAAGGTAGTTGAATCAGGGCTTCTTGTTACTTGCAGCCTAAAGCACCCTAGCAGATATAAGGGCAACAGCTAAGTCAATCTGGGTCTATCTACTCATTGGAGTATTATACAGCCGTTAAAAAGGAACTCTAAGGTTGTGTAGTCGTATGAAACAATGCTGATAACATTATTTATGCCCAGAAATCAAGACACAAAAGTGTAGGTCCAGCATGATATAAAAATGTATGCAAATGAAAAAAAGAGCAGAAGAAAAGAATTTAAACAATGATGATAGCTGTTAGGGTAGTGAATCTGTTCATTTCTACCCCCACTTCCTGCTACCTTTAGTAATGTGCACACACACACGCACATATACATTATACTAAATATACTGTATAAAGTATAGTATATAGTGTACTATAATAACATCTAATATTGATTACATAGTTCAATAAGTATATATGGTATATACTAATTATATATGATATATATAATGATATATATTTGTGTATGTGTAGATGTATATTCATACATATATATATAATTTTGCTCCTACAGATTAAACACTTTATAAATATAAATATTATATTCATAAATTTAAACATTAACACACTCAGTTAATCCTCACAAACCCTCTGAGGAATGTATTATTCCTATTTAATAATACTTTGAGGAGATTGAGGCCCAGAAAGGTTAGGTAACTTGCATAAGGGCACAAAGCTAGTTATGCGGGGGGAGCAAAGATTTGAACACAGATAGTTGGGGTCCAGAGTTTGTGCCTTTTTTTTCTTTTTACTGTGCCGCATGGGCGGGGGATCTTAGTTCCCCAACCAGGGATTGAACCTGGCCACGGCAGGGATAGTGCTGAGTCCTAACCACTGGACTGCCAGGGAACTCCCCAGAGTCTGGGCTCATAATCACCATGGCACACTCCTTTTGAGTGTCCCTGAAAAAATGGCTCCCACAGTACTCTTTGTAGTTGGTCTTTTGGAACTTTCCTGAAGCATGCCGTGTACCATGGATTTCTGGTGAGGTCTCGCCCTTTGCAGTAGGGCAGGGCATTTACAGAGTGTATCAGGGGTGTAGAAATGAGAGGTGGTCCTCATCCTGGGGGTGTCTAGAGCCTCTTGGGAGCACAGGGACAGAGGCAGAAGCTCAGCACCTGTTGCCCGGATGGCCGTGGTGTGCTGAGTACCACGTAGAGCCTGACCCTAGCCAGCGGCAGCAGAGCAAAGCCTGATGATCATGTCCAGCCCATCTCCCAGCACCAGGCTTTACCCAGCCAGTAAATACTGGTCTGGTTTGCCAAATCTATATATGCAAATAGTATGTTTAAATGGCGACATGTTGAATCAGTTGTGGAGGATGAGGAGATTCAAGAGCATCAGGATGGGATGCCTCCCCTTGTCTGTGTTTGGGGAGGAGGCTGTTGTGTAGGATTGAGTGCCATCCACCTTTGGACTCCGAACCCTGGGATACATGGTGCTGGGGAGCTGTCCAGTGGGCAGTGCTGAAGGCTTAGGTCACGAGAGAAAGCAGAATGCAGAGTGAACAAAGGAAAGGAGATAGGGAGGGAGTCACAGAGACTGGGAATCAGGTCAGCATCTGCATCAAAGAGCCCCGTCTTCCCCTAGAGGTGATTGGTAGTATTGATCGGGGGCCAATCTATTGTAACTGAGTAGGGAAACTTGTTAGGTTAAGTAGTAAGCATATAAAGTGTATTTGGTTATAGGTATGTGAAGGAAAAAAGTATAATGATATGGCCGTGTGTGTTGGAAAATGTTTTATAGGCCTGTTTTCTTGGGAGAAATAGAATATATTGGATCAATGGAAATAGACAGCTATCTTGTACAGCAAGATACTTGGAGACACATGCATGATAAAGAGGGGAAAGCTGCAGTTTTGACATTCTTGTGGCCACAAGAGAGACGGAGGAACTAGAGTAGTGCAGAGGAGAGGAAATAAGTCATTTTCAGGGTGAAAAGGATGAGTGATGGATAAAGGAGATGTGCACAGGCATGGTGACAACAAGAGTAAGTAAATGTAATGTTGATAAATGTGTTTATTATGTTTGCTCATCAGCATAGCTGATTAGAGGACACGGTGGATGGAGGGAAGGCTGGAGATACTCTTCTGGTGGTCTTTAGGGGGTTGGCTTGAGTTATTATATAGATACTGTGACATCCTGATGCCTTGGTTTCCCTCCCTGTCTCTTGCTGCTGCCCAAAAAAAATGGGTGACAGGTACGATCAAGGTAGAGTCCTCATCTTAGGAGGGGGCTCCAGTCTAAGACACATCACCAAAACAGAAACTTGGAAAAGAAATCAAGGCAGAGATCTGGTTATACACAGAGCAGAATCCAAGCTGTCAAGCCAGTTCCTCAACTTGCAGGAAGCTGAAGTGTATGAATTGGGGCAAAACTGAGAAGGCTTGTGAAGGATGTGTAGGGGTTTTGAAGGAAAGATGAGGAAGGCCGAAAGCTAGGTAGGGAGAATGTGCCTTGTTTAGCCTTGCTTGGGGAATGGTGGGAAATTCATGTTACTGGGGTTCATGGTGATTGTGTTGCGAGAGATAAGCCCAGAAAAGTTAGTAGGAGCGAGAGTATAAAAGAATATGCCAGATGAAAGGCTATGGACTTTAAATAGTGGAGAGTGATATTCAAAATCTTTTAATAACACTCAGGCACCAACCATAAGTACAGACTCTGGCCATGGTGCTGGAGAAAGTCTTGGAAGGGAAAACTAAGGGTCTTGGAGAGGGGCTAGGACAGTGTATGTGTGTTGGAGGAACACTGGGAACAGGGAGGTGGTGCTCAAGTTAGCAACTATTTACCTGTATGAACTGGTATGAAAGTATTTCAATATTCGAACCATCAGAATGGCTGTACTGGTGCATATCAGCTGACCAGCAGACATGAGTTGGGAGCAAGGGAATGATACAATTGGATTTATGCTTTAAAAAGTGGCTCTGGGGCTTCCCTGGTGGCGCTGTGGTTGAGAGTCCGCCTGCCGCTGCAAGGGACGCGGGTTCGTGCCCCGGTCCGGGAAGATCCCACATGCCGCAGAGCGGCTGGGCCCGTGAACCATGGACGCTGAGCCTGCGTCCGGAGCCTGCGTCCGGAGCCTGTGCTCCGCAGCGGGAGAGGCCACAACGGTGAGAGGCCCGCGTACCGCAAAAAAAAAAAAAAAAAAGTGGCTGTGGTCACAGCAAATGTTTGTTCACCAGGTGGATTGGTGGGTAATAGAATTTTAGAATGTGTAGGGATCTGGGCTGATTTCTTTCCACCCGACAGAATATAAAAGTTTCCAGTCCTTCTCAGCCTGGGCCTGGCCAGAAATCACCTGCTTCGATCTGGCCCCTCATTCCCTGTGACTGAACATATCCCCAGCTCCCCACATGGTCTGCTCTTGGCCACTGCAGCCCAAGCTGCCTCTGTCCCTGGCTGGCTGTT
Source organism: Monodon monoceros (assembly GCF_005190385.1). Lineage (NCBI taxonomy): Eukaryota > Metazoa > Chordata > Mammalia > Artiodactyla > Monodontidae > Monodon > Monodon monoceros. The sequence goes on along the minus strand of NW_021703769.1, from coordinate 69,582,075 downwards.
TCTGCTCAGCCCTGTCTGGACATACCTGCTGTGCCTTGCTCTTTTCTCCCCTCACCAGCAAGAGAATTGGCAATCTTCTGGGATTTAATTACAGGTTCCCTGAGGGCTTTTCAGCCCATCACAAGGCTCCTGCAGGCTGTCGCTGGGAGGGTGACAGGAACATGCAGTGATGAACAGCGGCTTCCCGGCATGGCGGCTGTCCCGGGTGGCTGTCCCCAGTGGCTGTTCCACGCTCCTTGGGCCGCTCTGTGTTTTCCCGAGCAAAACATGTCTCATTCCCATTTTGCGTGATCAGTTAGCAAGCAGGGAAAACGCTTGCTGCGGGAGGGATGATAAAAGAGAGAGAGCCATGCAGCCAGGGCAGAGGACAGAAAACACAGCAGTTCCCCTGGAGGTGGTACGTGCTCCCAAGGACTTCTGGAAACTCTTTAGATCTGTTAAATAATGACTTAGTAATTCTGCTCACTTTAATTACGTCAACCTGGTGTGCTGACAGCTCAGGTCCGGGGAGATCTTTTTGGCCTTAGGCAGCCACTCTAGAGTCCAAGAAAGTTGGTAGACTAGGGTCAGCAAATACATAGCAGGCATGCCACTGTTTCCCACTCCTCCGCCCACGGCAGACATTGCTAATTGATCATGGCACCACTAAGCCTGAATGTTACAGGAGCATGGATGTGAATGTTGTCTATTCAGGGCTTGGGGGTATCTTAAAATAAGACAATGAGAGATTTTTTTTTTTTTTTGGTACTTTTGAAGTACAGTGGTCATGTAAGGCCTCAGTAGGCCTCAGAGGAAGACATTCTGATCATGGCTAAAGAGGTCCCTTCTCTGCTGTCAAGATTCCCCAGTATTTCACCAATGCAGCCCTCTCTGAATATGCCATCTGCATGGAGTAGGATGGACCCTCATCGGGAGAGATGGGATAAATCCACTTACCTTTTCACTCTTTGTTCTTGGTCCTGGGAGAATAAGCATCCAAACCTCCTGTCTCTCAGGTTTCTCCTCCCAGGTGAAGACCAAATGATACGGACTCTACATTACCAGCTAGAGTGTCTGTGGAGCCCTTCCTCCCTTCCTCTGCCAGTGTGCTGTAATTTCCTCATGGGCAACCACCTCTCCATCACTGTCAGTCTGCGTGATCAGGATGAGGCTGACTCTGCTCTCCAGGGATTCAGGGTCCAGGCCTGGCCAGTCAGCTTTGCATCTTCTTGGCTGCCACAGTGGGCTCTGGAGTCTAGTAGGCTAATGAGACTCAGGCTTAGGGGTTTTGCTGCACTTAGTGGAAAAGTGGAGCTCTCCTTCTGTGGGGTTTGTGGGCTAAGCTGGTGGGATGTTAGGCTTGAGCTGCTGGTGAAGGTCTTTGTCTCCCCATGGGGAAACCTTTCAGAGGCACTGAGGAGTGGCTGAGCTTGGTATGTTTTGAGGAACAAAAAGACAGGATGTCTGGGGCTGGAGGGTGAGGGGAGCTTTGTAGGAGAGGAAGTCAGAGAGAAAGGCAGGAGCCAGCCTGTGGAAAACCTTGCAGGCTATGGTAGGGGATTTGGAGTTCATTCTAACAGCAGTGGGAAGCTATCACCACTTTGGGCATCTCCACACCCTCAAACCTTCTTCGCTCCTGACTCATCCCTTCATATGAGTCATCTTGGATATTACCAGGATTAATTAGGAGTAAGAAGACTAGGGGCATCCCCAAGCTCTGCTGATGACTTGCTCAGTGAAATGGGCCAGTTGCACCCTTCTCTGGGCCTGTTTCCACTCTGGCTCATGATGGAATTGGACTAGTTCAAGGATAACAAAAAGATTTCATCTTTCATCCCTTCTCTGTTCACTTGGTAGTGTTTGCCTGGACAGCTATGGAGAGAAGGATTGTGAGTATCACCCAGGCTGTATGGGAGAGTGCTATGATCCATTAGCAATGTCTGCCATGGGTAAAGAAAAAAGGAGTGGTGAATCATTCATCTCAAGACCACATGCTCCCGGAGGTGTCTTCTGTAGCATTTTATGAGACTTTAAGTCAGACGTATCAGCAGCTTGGAGCACCAGACCAGGAATAAAAATGTCTAGCAAGTTAGGAAACTTACACAGGGCTTCCCACTTTACAAAGAGTTTTCATGGCCATTTTCTCACTCGAACCTAACAATCTATTATGTTTGTCTCACACCCTCCTTCTGGTAACCATACTCTCTGGTTTTTTTCTTGGGCACCAATCCCTTGCTGTGCTCAGGCTGTGTGCTTTGGGGCTGAGGATAGGATACGAGAACCAGGCCTGTACCGTGATAGTCACCTCATCATGGCAGTGGGTCAAGTGGTGGACCCATGACCCCACAGAGGTTATGAGATGTAGTGAAAGATGTGCTGCAACCCCTGGGGAAGGCTACTGTGCCCATGGATTTGAAGGTGTTAGGATATAGGCCTAGGTGTGCTGGGGCTGTTTCCCACGTTCTTAAGAGCTCATTTTGCGCCTCTTCTCAACTTGACGTTCAGTGATGTCACACTGGTAGCTCGAAGTCAGCCACAGTGGAAGTATTTGCCACAAATCAGAGACGTTTTTTTTCCCTGAGAGCTGACTTGCCAGCACTCCACTGGCCTGAGGGCTGCCAGAAGCTTTCTAGCTACTGCAAAGAGCCAGAGACCCGAGCCACAGAGTGGGAGGTGGAGCGAAAAGAGAGGACCAAGTCCTGAGTCCAGTTATGCCTGAAGCTACACCTGCCTTTATATTTTTCAGCTGGTAAATGATTCTTCTGTTTAAGCCTATTTGGGTTGTATTTTCTGTCTCTTTCAACTATAAAAGAAGCCTGCTATAAATTTTATATTTCAATATGCAAAAAACAGATGGTTTAATATTCATCTCTTGAAAACTTTGTGAATAGTTCTCCACTGCCTTGGGAGGAATGTTCAAGTTCTCACCCAGCATCCAAGATTTCCCACAGTCTGGCTCCACTCTCTCTCTCTGGCTTCAGATTAAGGTATCCTGTGCTCTAGGTTAATTGGACTTTCAAACTGCCCTCAACCATCTCCTCCTTTCCCGCCTCTGTGCCTTTGCTCATTCTGTTCCCTCTGCTTGGAACATCCTCTCTTTCTCTTCACATCTACATTCCTGTCGCTGTTTAAGGTCCAGCACCTCTCCACCCCCAGGCTCCCCCAGGTTTCACCTGCTCCTGTCTATCAGCACTTTCTAGATGCTAGAGTCCTGATGCTAAGGCTTGCTGCCTCTTCTGGATATGAACCCTTTGATGTGAGGTTCATCTTTGAATCCTTCCAAATACTTGTTATACTGCCTTGCACAAAACAAGCCACCAGGAAGTACTTGTTGAGCCAACAAATCCATTCTTAACTCATCAACCAGAGTGATCTGCAGTGTAAATCAAATTAGACTACACCCTTACTTAAAACCCTCTGAGGTTCCAGCCACACTGGCCTTCTGTTACAGGAACAAAGCACTAAGCAACATTATTCCCACCACAGGGCCTTTGCACTTGCTGTGTGCGGATTTCTCTTCATCCTGCTCTTCACTTAGTTGACTCCTTTCCACCACTCAGAGTTTAGCTCAGATGTCACCTCCTCATAGACACTTTCACTGGACACTTTTAACTACTGTAGCCTCTTAGACACTTATTTTGCATTAAACAATTTTATTTTTTCTTTAATAATTATGAATGCTTAAATAGCACTTGTAATGTGCTATCCTAAGCACTTAAAAATATATTAACGTTATTGCGGTAATCATTTCACAATATATACATATATCAAATCATCACGTTGTATATCTTAAACTTACACAATGTTATATGTCAATAAATATTATATATCTCAATAAAGCTTGGGGCAGAAAAGAAATATATTGACTCATTTAGTCTTCAACAACAATTTCCAGAGAGAAGTGCCATTATAGCCTTCATTTACTGATAAGAATGAGTGTCTTAAGCTAGGTTCCCTAGAAACACAGCCTAAGATGTGTATTCTGGTGCCCAAGGTTTTTGAGAGGCACCTTCAGGAGAAAGCGGTGTGAAGGAAGCAAGATGCTGCAGAGAAGGGCTAAGCGAGGTTGTTGCCTCTGAGAGACTGGCTTCAATCTGATCCCGCGGGGAGCTTTGGAGCATGAATTGCACTGCAGAGCTGGTCCCACCTTCAGACAAAGGGGGCAGGCCTTTTCCCCTCATCGGCTGCCTCAAGAATTAGAGGGAATGAACATGACCTTCCAGGTGAGGTTGCTGTAAATCGGCCAAGGACATCTGCAAAAGGGGGCAACGTGAAGCCACGTGAACATTTAGTGGTCCACAGTCAGGGCAGCCAGGGATGTGGGCAGAGCACGGGTAGCATTCACTACAAAGAGCTTAAATGACTTGCCCAATGTCCCTACCTAGCAAGTGGCAGAGTCAGGATTTGAACCCAGGCCGTCTGGCTCCAGAGTCTGTACCTTCAGCCACTCTGCTCTGGCTGGCACTGTCTGAAATTATCTCATTCACTTCTTTCTTTTAATTTTTAATTAAAAAAATTTTTTTTATTGAACTATAGTTGATTTACAACATTGTGTTAGTTTCAGGTGTATAGCTACAGATTCTTTTCCATTATAGATTATTACAAGATTCATTGGCTTCTTAAAGCTTGTTTATTTTCAGTCTCCTCAAGGGATCCGACTCATCGTTTCGAAAGAAACAGCTACATCCCCAGTACTTTGAACAGTGCCTGGCACATAGAAGGTGCTCAGGAAATGTTCCTGGTGTGAATGAGGACTGGTGGGGCCATGAGGCCAGGAAGCCAGTTGACTCTCCCCTGTGGTTTGTCTGCTCACTACCGTGCCCTGTATGCCCTGATCTTTATTTATGGCCCCCAAAGGCCTCCTGCTGTTGATGGATTTCTTTGCTTTCAAATATTTCTTTCCTAACTGAAACAGGAGTCTGGCAAACGCTCCCTAAATCACCAGACTTCCTGGGCAGCAGGTCACGTGTTCAGACCCCATCCCATCCCTCCCTCCCTCCTTCCTGTTTTGGAAACCAAATTTGGGTGTGCTTGTGTGTGTGCATGCGTGTGCACACACATCCTCTAGGGGAGAGGATCACCGCATCACTCAGCTCGGTTCTGCCTCAGCTCCGATCAATACCTGCGTAGTAGCGGCTCAGCTCTGTCTGCAGTCAAGAGCCATTTGCTCGTTTTTTGGTTGCAGGTATGTTCTCATCAAAGCCCGTTTGCGATCACAGTCCTTCGACAAATGATATGGAAACAGTCCTCACAGGGCTGCAAAGCTGAGCCAGAAGAGTGCCTCCTGCCACTTTGCTGGGGCCCCTTCCAGAAGCTTGTTATTTTTTACTTAAGTGTGGTTGTAGCCAGGGGCGATCTTCAAAAATTTAGCAGCTGGTAGGATGCCGGACTGACCTATCAGCCTGATTATATCCTTTTTTTCCCCATTTATTTATTATTATTTTTAATTTTAATAGCTCTAGGACAGAGGATGCAGGACATTTGTGCTAGGTGCTTCCAAAGCACCATCTCCTTTAATCCTCCTAAAACAACTCTGCAAGGTATCGTCTCCACTTTGTAGATGAGGAAACTGAGGCTCTGAAAGACAGCCATTTTTCTATTCTTTATGATCGTCACACTTCATAGCTACAGAATATTCCATCCAATAACGTACCAAGTTCCTATAATGATTCTCCTACTGCCAGCCCATTCATCTTGTTTCCAGCCTCTTTGCTGATATAAATAATGCAGCCATGACAGTCTCCATATCATTAAGAATTCCTTGAAGAATTCATTTTGGATGACTATATATTTCATATTGTCAACAAAAATGTGTGTACAAGGATACTAATTGCATCATTACTTATAATAGCAAAAATTGAATGTAATTAAGCCACACAGAAAAATGCTTCTAAGATGATATTGAGTGAAAGCAGCAGGGTACCAAATTGCATAAACAGCGTGCTCCTGGTTATGGCGGGGGGATGAACAGATGCATTAAAAAAAGGAAGTAAATATCTCCCAATTTTCCTAATGGTTATTGCTGGGTGCTGACCTTATAAGGAAAACTGCTATTTTTTCATGTTGCCATAGTTTTCAAATTCTTCACAATGAGTATGTATCACTTCTAAATTAAAAAAATAAGTACAAACATTTAAAATAATTAGTTTAGTGTGTGAGTTTGGCTCAAGGCTCTAGCCTAGGGTTCAGCAAACTTTTTTTGCAAAGGGGCCAGATAGCAAATATCTGGATAGTAAACATTGGCTTTGTGGGTCTGTGGTCTCTGTTGCAGTTAGTCAACCTTGCCACTGTAGTGTGAAAGCAGCCACAGACCTCATAAACAAATGGACATGGCTGTGTTCCAATAAAACTTTATTTGTAAATTCAAGATGTAAGCCACACTATGGACCATAGTTTGCCAGCCCTCCTTGCTCTAGCCTTCCCTAGTTATTGTTTTCCTTTTTTTAAGTTTTTTTTAAGCCATGCCGTGGCATGTGGGATCTTAGTTCCCCGATGACCCGTGCCCCCTGCAGTGGAACCGCGGAGTCATAACCACTGGACCACCAGGGAAGTCCCTGTTTTCCTTGTTAAAAACACCTGACTTCATTAAATATTGGAATAGATACAAAAGAATATTTATGAAAATAAGTTTAAAGTACCAATAATAAAAATGCAGTGAGGGGGCTTCCCTGGTGGCGCAGTGGTTGAGGGTCCGCCTGCCGATGCAGGGGACACGGGTTCGTGCCCCGGTCCGGGAAGATCCCACATGCCGCGGAGCGGCTGGGCCCGTGAGCCATGGCCGCCGGGCCTGCATGTCCGGAGCCTGTGCTCCGCGGTGGGAGAGGCCACAGCAGTGAGAGGCCCACGTACCGCAAAAAAAAAAAAAAATACAGTGAGGGACTTCCCTGGTGGTCCAGTGGCTGGGCCTGGACCCCAGGCAGGCTGTGAGCTTGGGTGCCATATAGTGGGACAGTGGTGGCTGTCAGACCCTTGTAGGATTTGTAGGAACTAACCAAGCCTCAGCCTGAACCTCCACAGTAGGTAGTCAGCAGTTTGTAGCTTGAATTCAAAGCCGGCAAGTGAATCATTTGTTTATTTGACAATTATTGAATGCCTACTCTGTGTTAGGCACTGGTCGAGATGCAAGGGTTCAGTGGTGTAAAAAGGGACAAAAATCCCTGCCTCCATGGAGCTTACCCTCTTGAAGAGAGAAACAAACATTCAAAAAGTAAAAGTCATCAATTACATGGTTTTCTTAGGTGGTGATAAGTGTGGAGAAAAAGGAGGGAACGGGGAGCGAATGGGTGTTCGCGTTTCAGATGGAGTGGCCGGAGCAGACCTCACTGAGAAGGTGACGTCTGAGCAAAGATCAGAGGGAGGTGGGGGAACAAGCCATGAGGATATCTGGGGGGGAGTTGGGGGGAGAATGTGCTAAGCATCAGGAACAGCAGGTGCAAAGGCCCTAAGGCAGGAGAATGCCCAGTATGTTCAAAGAACAGCCAAGCAGCAAAGAGACCATTGTGCCTGGAGTAAAGAGAGAACAGAGGAGAGTTAGGGAGGTGAGGCTAGAGAGGAAAGGGGCCAGACTGTGCTGGGCTGTGCAAACGGCAGGCTTGATTCTGGCTGCCAAGAAACTCTGAGAGAGGCTGATCAGGCTGGTGGGGGTGGCAGGGTCTGGCAGCTGCTGGGGAGGAAGTGGTCGGGATCAAAAGAGACTGTTGGGGCCCCAGCCCTTGCCTGGGGTTCTGCGCAGGGAACTGGGGTGTTTGGTGGAGACAGAGGCAAGCTCCCACTGTGTAAGGCAGGTTGACAAGGTGTGTGTACCTGTATGTGTGTTTGGGCATCTCTGGTGGGAAGACTGGGGATCATTAGTATTCATTTCCTAGTCTGGGGCAACATGACTAATGCCAGAACTCACAGGCTGGTGGGGCTCAGGTAGGGGTGAGGTTGAGTCTGGAGGAGGTGCCGGGGCAGCTAGGCTGAGCCCAGAACAGGGTAGTAGCCACAGTTGAAGTGGTGCTGGGGTGCCCTCTCCACCTCTTGGATCCTGTCTTCCGCGAGAGCCCGTCAGCCTAGAAAGCTCCATGGCACCAGGCAGCCTATTCAAACCCCAGCTCTGACATTTACTAGCTGTGTGACCTTGAGCAAGTCAATGAACCTTCTGTGCCTCAGTTTCCTTGACTGTAAAATGGGGATAATCATAGTCATACCTCAGAGAGGTTTCTGCAAAGATTAAATATGTTGAAATAAGTCAATTGATTAGAACAGCACCAGTAATATAGCAAATGCTTTACAATATTAGCTATTATTATTATTTATACCAAAGAGAACCATTCACTTTTCTTGGATATCACAACATGTCTCTTTGTCCCAAATATGGACAGGACAGGAGGGGCATGTACCTCACTTAATTGCTCTGTGATCATGGGCAAGTTATGTTGCTTCTCTAAATCTTAGTTTTCTTAGCAATGAAATGGGACTGTTAATGCCCTCTTCAGAGAATCAGCAGTGCCAGCTTATCCAGACCTGGGTCATGGGGGGTGTTGGGTCACTTTACCTTTTCCAGCTTTCTATGGTCCAGGCCACAGGCAGGTGGTGCTGAACAAGGTGTGGGTCCTGACTTCTAGAGCCCAAATGCCTTCATGCCTTGATGAGGGAGCCAGCTAATTGCATTGTGGTGTGATAAGCACCATGGTAACAAGAACAACAGCTAGGTGTATGGCGCGCTGAAATCTGTGCTCCAGACACGGTGCTCAGCCCTTCCTGTGGGTTATCTATGAGGCGGGTGCTGTTATCATCATCTCGATTTTCAGGTGAGGAAGCCGAGGTTTAGTAAGGTGACATGATGGGTCCAAAGCCCCCAGAGCTAGTGAGTGGTGGCACCAGGACTTGACCCACACTGTCTGACTCCAGCCTGTTTTAACAGAGGGCTGTTGCAGGGGCACAAAGAAATGAACTATCTTGGGGTGGGATGGGAGGAGGAAGTTCCTGAAGGTCTTCATTGGATGAGACACTTGAGCTGAGTATTGAAGGATGTGTAGGAGTTGGCCAGGCAGATCAGAGTGGGGATGGGGAGGTCTTGCAGGCAGATAGAAGAGCCCTTGCAAAGGCTGGAGGTGTTTGGGGGACTTGGAAGATGTGTCAGTGATCTCTTGCCGAAGTAATGACATGTGAGTTATGTGTCATATGTGTCAGTTACCTCTTGCCACGGGCATGACCTTGTGGCAATAATAGAGGGGCAACCAACAGGGCACACCTATGCTTGTGTCTCATCCACTCGAACCCCATTGGCCAAAGCAAGTCACGTGGTGGAGCCTAAAGTCCCAGCAGGGGGGTAATGCGGAGGACACAGACCCAAGGAGGGGTGAAGAATTGGGGCCATGTCTGTCATCTATTGCACAGGGAGTTTGGGGGATTGGAGAGCTGGGGTGTAGCTGCAGATGGGGCAGCAGAGGTCGTTTGTCTTGTCTTGGGGACAAGTTTGTGGAGAATGACTGGAGGGGCCGACAGGAAGTGGCGAGGAGGCTGCTGCAGCCACGGGAAAGGACACAGGCTCGGACCACGGCAAGAGCGGTGGGGATGGAAGAGATTGATTCTGCTACTTCTGTCCTATAAAAACCCAGGCAGTCAGGCTGAGGTACTCGGTCTGTTACACAGATGTCACAGATGGCCCGGGGATATAATTGGCCTTGGCCTCTGCAGAAAGGTTAATTGCTCAGATCACACAGTCTGAAGCTTCTCGACTGACAGAACAGCTCCCCAGTTAAGGACTCTGAGCTACTGAGCTTTCTGTCATCTCTGGTCACTTGGCCAGGGCTGTGGAGGGCAGTGGAGGGGCAGAGAGGCCACAGGCCCTGCCAGGAGCTGTCGGGAGCTCACAGCCTGAAGGGACACTGGCCAATAAGCAAACATTCCGGGGGCTGTGACAGGCATTCTTAAAGGGCCAGTGAAGGCTGAAGGCTGTTTTGGTTGCAAGAGACAGACAACTCATTGCAACAGGCTTGAGCCGAAGGAGGAATGTGCCGGCCTAGGTAACCCAGCAGTCGGGTAGATCTTCAAAACGCACAGCCGGGTCCACTAAGGGAACAGCTTCTGTCTCTCAGCTTGGTGTTCCCGTCAGCTTCCTTCTCAAGTGGGTTATGTAGTGGCAGAGATGCCCCGACAGCTCCAGCTTTCCACCTTCCCCAGTTTAGCAACCCACCATGGAAGAGGAACACCTTCTTCCCAGATGTTTCAGCAAAGCTCTGGACTGACTCTGATTGGCTCAGCTTTGAGTCATGTGCCCATCCCTGAACCAATCACCGTGGCCTGAGTCCCAGCCCCACTGGAACTGGGGCGGGGCGGGGGCGTCTGTCCCACCCATTCTCGGGACTGTAGCGGGGAGCAGTGGTCCCTGGAGGGAAAAGCAGATTCCATTCCCAAAAGGGATGCTGGGCTGGCCAAGGGCACAGGAGTGGGAGAGGTGGTGGAAACGGGGTGGGGGTGGGGGAGGGGGAGGGGGAGGGGCGTGGGGGTCAGTACCTACCACGAGTCCCACAAGTCATGTCGCAGAGGAAGGGCCCTTAGGAACTGTTGAGTCCAACTGCCCATTTCACAGATGAGGAGACTGAGCCAAGGATATGATCATTTCAAATGGGAAAGCTGCTAGGAAGATGAACAAGCTGTTAGAGTGGGGATGGTCTGGGGAGAGGAAGCCTAGATTGGCAGAGAGGCTGGGACCTTTCTGGATCGTGTCTGAAGAGATGACATCTCAGCTGAGACCTGAATGGAGAAAAAGAGTCAGCCATGTGAGGATAAGGGGAAAGAACATTCCAGAAGGAACAGCTTAGGTGCAGAGGGCCCCAGGCTGAAGCAAACTTGGTCTACACACCAACATCTCAACCTGTGTGTCCGGTCTCCCACACTCCCCGTAAGCAGGGGTGAGGGCTACAGAGGTCACATGCCAGCTTTTCTATGCATTTCCTCAAAAGTGATGCATGTTTCTGCTCAGAGCACAGTGGCCAGGACAAGTCACACAGCCTTCCTATCTGCAGGGGGTCTGGAACACCGGGGATCACATGGCTGTTGAGTATGAAGCGTTCCTGCAAGGGAAACCCACTTTCCCTTAACATCTCTGGCCAGAAATTCTTACCTGGAAAACCTTTGCTCAATATGCTGGTTAGAGGTGGTATTTCATGGATGTTTTCATTTAAATTTTACTACTAATGAGGTTGAATCTATTTTTCCATAGAATTTTAACTACATTCTTTTCTTCTTTTGTGAATTATCTGGAAACCTAACCTTTTGGGCCTCTTTAAAATCTGCCCCCGCCTGCTTTTTTTTTGAGCCTGAAATATGAGGCATTTGGAAGCTGTGATCTCAAAGGCCCCGTCCAGCTTGCATATTCTCTTGGATTCTCTGATCTTTAAAAATACCAAAGGAAATGCCATTTATATTGGCAAAAGCTTTGTGAGTGCCTCCCAGATGAGAGAATAAAGCCCTGAAGTTGGTAAGTTTAGGTATTTTTAGAATCTCTGCTAGAGTCATAAAACTAGGATCCTTTTGACCAAGGTGGTGACGGCAGGGTGGGGCGTCGGGGAGGGAGGGTGCAAGAGAAAAGATGCTGTCTGGCTCCAGGGTAATAAAAGAGATTCCAAGTGCAAGGGAGACTCAGGCAGAATCATGCATTACTCCCCCAACCCCCGCCATGATGAATGTCCTACTCAGATAGAAGAAGCCCTTCCTTTGTGCTAGAATAGCCCTTCTCACACCCTTGCAGATAAGTCCTAAAAGATTTCTGCCCACAAGCATTTTTTTCCCCCTTATTCCGTGCATGCCTTCAAGGTGTTGACATGAACTTGACTAGCATTTTCCCCTTTGTGTGGTGGTCTAGTGTAGCATTGTAGGAGTTAAAGACATGTCTGTTAAGAATCAGAAGTCCTGGATTGGAGTCCAGTGTGCTGCTGTGTGACCTTGTTTAATTCTTCTTCCCTCTCTGGGGTGAATTTTTACCATCTGAATAATGAAGTGGAGAGGACTCAGTTATGATTGGGTTTTGAGTTCTGTGAAGGATGCACACTAGTGCTGTAGGACGTCGCCACCGCTCATCACGTGGTGTTTGGAAATATTAGAATTTGTTGCTGATGTTTCAGAATGGAGAGATTTCACATTAAAAACTCAGGATTCCTGGCTTTTGAAAAGTTGGAAGATCTGGCAACCCTGGTTTCACCCTCCCACCAGTTGGCTGAGTTGAGCCAGCCTCTCCTTTTACCTGGGGTAGGGCCCTCCAGGTGGCTGCAGTTGCCACCCTGTTGCCCTCTTGTCTTCCTGACATGGAAGCCGGGTGTCAGTTCCATTTATTATTGTGCTTGTGCCTTTACTTAAGGAAGAAAGTAAGACATTTCTTGCACCCATGTTTTCTGCCAAAGGTAGGGAAAAGCATGTACGAAGGCCCTGAGGTAGGAATGAGTTTTGTGCGTTTGGCTCAAGGAGGAAGGGAGATCAGGCCAGACAGGCGGGCAGGGGCCAGATTATTTAGGGTCCTGGAAGGAACTTGGATTTTATTTTGAGTGTGATGGGAAAACATTGGAGCTTGGAGGGCTTAAAGGAATGAGATTCCATTTACATTCTAGAAAGATCCCTGTGGCTGCTGAATGGTGATAAGTGCTAGAGAAAAAAATAAAAAGGGGAAGGGGCCAGGGAATACTGGGGAGGGGTGTTGACAGTTTTAAACAGTGGGATCAGGAAAGACCTCACTAAGAAATAACATTTGGGCAAAACTTAGGGGAGGGGAGGGAGATCCAGGGGAAGGGAAAGACAAGTGCAAAGGCCCTGAGGCAGGTGTGTGCCCGATGTATTTAGGGACCAGCAAGGAGGCCAGTATGACTAGAAGGAAGTGAGCAAGGGGGAGGAGAGTAGGAAATGGGGTCAGGAGGTGTGGGGGAGTTAAAGGCTACTGTACTGCTGCCCCCAACAGGCTGAGCCCACTGGAGGATCTTGCACTGGCTTCGTGGAGGACCTCTGAGGGTCTGTGTCTTGGCTGGGCCCTCCTGGGGCCAGGACTTCCAAATGGGAGCTTGGGGAGGAGGGTGGAGCTGCAGTCTGTCCACTGAGCCCCGGACTCCTGGCCTGCTCTGCAGGGGCTGGTGCCCTGGTGGCCCATTCCAGCTTTGAGGCTGATCTCTGTCCACAGCCCCCAGGATGGAGTCTCGGCAGCTGAAGTCCCCTCCCCGCCGCACTACGAATAGGCTCCATCTGTGACCCTCAGCCGGCCATGATGGAGTTGGGGGAACAAGGGTTGATGGTGTCAGGTGGGAGTTTGGTGGCCACCTCAGGTACTTGTCCTAGTGGGACATGCATCAGATTAACTCGCCCTGGAGTCCTCAGGGGTGAGCCCTGTGGCTGCCTCGGTCACACTATCCACCATTGCCTTCTGTATACCCAGAGTGGTCTCCCCACAGGTCAGCGTCGACTCCAGGTTCACCCCTCCCTCCCCGCTCTGCATGGCACCAGCATGAACTTTTGGACACTAGATACCCGTTGCCCTCGAGATAAAGGGGCCTCCTCTGCCCAGCCCCAGCCCTTTACCTCTCGGCCTCTGTGGTCCAGCCACACCTGAAGTTCCCTGTGGTCCTAACTCCTTCTCCTCCAGGCCTTTGCCCTTCCTGGTCCCCTCTCGTCCTTCACGTCCCATTGGAGGCAGCATCTCCTCCAGAAACTCTTGGGACTTCCCAGCCTGGCCACAGCCCCTGCTTACAGGCTCATGCGTGGACCATCCGTGCTTAGCTGGTCTTTCTCCTCATCTCTCTGGTGTGTCCTGAGAGTGGCCTTTCATCCTGACATTCCAGCTCCATCACAGCACCGACACATTTAGGAAATAAAAGATTGCGCTTGCTGGGCGCTCACTGTGTACCAGGCTCTATTTCCACATAGGTCATTGAATCCCTGCTACAACCCTTGAAATGGGCATTGTAGGCATTCCATTTTACAGATAAGGAAACTGAGGCCCAGCAGGATGTAAATAACTTGCCCCAAATCACACAGCTGGTACGTGGAGGAGGTGGGATTTGAAGCCACTCTGTCAGGGCTCCCAAGAGCCCCGCTCTTTCCCCCTGGACTCCTGGACTGCTCTGCCGGGGTTGTCCCTGCCCCCCCGAAATTGAATTAATGACTCGGGGACCCACCCAGTCCAGATGACCAAACCTCCAAACTGGCTGCCTCCCCTTCTCTCTGCCTCTGCACTGAAGCTTGAGCAAACCTCCCCCGGGCCGGCCGGTTCTCATCATCAAAACCCAGGGGGTCTGCACCGCCAGCCTCACCGCCCACTCCTTCCCTAGCCCCTCAAGTCAGATTCCCCTTGGCATCGTCCCCTCTGAAGACTCTGCCTCTCTCCCCGCAGATGTCACTAGAGGGGCTCAAACCTCCAGAGCCCATGGCCTTTTTCTCATCTCCTGGTCCTCGTTTTTGCCTGACCTTTGGGTGGCATTCACAGCAGCGGCTGCCTCATCCTTGAAGCAGTTTCTTCCCTTGGCTTCTTTGCAGCTGAGGGAGTCTGGCCGTCTCCTCCGTTTCCTCTTGGCTTGTGTCCTTTCTTAATTATTTATTTAACAACTTTTTACTTGGTGTCTCCCGGGCCAGTGCCAGATACTGTTCTAGGAGATAGCACTGAACGGTCTGACAAAATCCCTGCCCGCGTGGAGCTTTCACTGTGAATGGAGAACAGACCACACGTGTTAGCCAAGAGAAGACGCCATTTCAAATAATGAAAAATAAAAACAGGGTGAAGGATAGAAAGTGACTGTGTGTGTTGGGTCTGTGGCGTCTGATCTGGGAAGCAGTCAACCAAGCAGCACTGGGGGATGAGCATTCTGGACAGAGGGCACAGCAAGTGCAAGGGCCCTGAGGTGGCTGCAGCACGGTGGGTGAGGAGGTGTCAAAGGGTAGGCAGAGGCTTGACAATCTGGGGGCGGGGCTTGAAAGCCGGGCTGGAAGTTGGGGTTTATTCCAAGTGCAGTGGGAAATCTCCAGAAGGTCGCAACAAAGAAGAGACTTCGTGGTATTTGCGCTTTTGAAAGACGACTCTTTCTCAAAATATGGCCCACGCATCAGAATGACCTGGGGTGCTTTTCACAATGCAGAGCCCAGCCTCTTCCTGTCTCTGCAGCACCAGCTTCCCTAGGGCCAGCCTGGGAATTGCATCTTAACAAGCACTTACATATTGGAGAATAACTGCTTCAGGCAGAAATGTTTAACCTGGAAATTCCCAAGGGGCCGGTGGTCAGAATTCAGGGGATCCCAGAACTTGGGTGGCAAAATATTACATCTTTACTCTCACTAGCTTCTAACTGGCAGTTAAGCATTTCTTTCCATGATATGTGGAGTCCTAGCCCCACCTGGGACTTTGTTGCCAGTTGGAATCACAGTTTTCATAACACATTACAGGGTTTGCAGAGGTCTTGAAAATATCACTTTCTTCCTCGCTCCTTCAAAGTTACCGAAGTTATTAGACTTGCACTAGATCTTGTTATTTTGTGCACTAATGAAAAAGTACATAGGTTAATATTATATATTTGATTTTTAAAAATGTCTTGATAACTCCATTTAAGTATAATTGGTTTCCTTTGCAATCCTGTATGTTTGTTTTATTTAAAAACATTTTTCAGAGAAAAATGTTAGGCTTCATCAGATGCCATAGGGGTCCATGGCCCAGAAGAGGGGCAGAGCCCCTGCAGAGAGCTGGAAGGGGGCTCAGACAGAGCTGGGCACCACTCATGACTCCTCCCCTTGCCAATGCTGTGGGACCTTGGGCAAATCACTCTCCTTCTCTGGGCCTCAGTGTCCTCATTTGTCAGATGGAGCCTGTATCAGCTGGTTTGAATGCTTGTTGGAAGGGACCAGGCAGGCCACCCAGAGGTTATCAGGAAGTGCCCTGTTTTCCACTGGCTCACCAGACCTTGAGGCCAGCTGGGCTTGGCATGCAGGGGGATCTGGGCTGGCTGGCCTTTGAATCCCAGTTCTGCCACTTATTAGCTATGTGCCTGGGCTCGGTAGTTAACCTCTCTGTGCCCAGTCTCCTCTCATCTGTAACTCAGAGAAAATAATAGCACCCAAGTCATAGGGTTGTTGTGGGTTGAAATGAGCTTCTCTTTGCCAAGGCCCCGGCATGGTGCTTTGCCCTCCTTAGGTGATGTATAACGTGGTTGTCATTATTGGGTGTATCTCAGCCCTCAGGTTAAATTTGGGGTTCCCAGAGGGCTGGATCCAAGTCTGTTCCCCTCTGCATTCCGCATAGTGCCCTCTGCAGAGTCTGGGTTTGGGAAATTTGTTAGGTGCAGAGACTATGGTTTTTCAGGTGAGTTTAAGGGAAGAGGGACGCTCTAGAGGTGTGGGGAGGATTGGGGAGGGCAAGTCAGAATGCCCTTGATTTAGCAAGGGGGCCACAGGGAGGCCAAAGGCAGAGGGCTAGACTGTGCTTCTTCTTGACATCCTGGGCAAATGTTGAATCCAGATCACATGGTTGACAGTACCTCCCCACTACCCACTCGGCCTGGCTCTGTCAGGCTTGAGACAGATGAATTTTTTCTTCTTCTTTCCAAGTCTCAATGTTCTCATCTGTTAAATGGGGATAGCTGACATATATTGAGGCCTATCGTGAGCTATCATGAGCTGAGCCTGGATTATGCCTCTTTACATGTCTCATTTAATTTTTACAACCACCCTCTGAGGTGGAGGAGGAAACCGGCTCAGAGAGGTGAAGTAACTTGCCCAAGGCCACACAGCAAGTCGTTAGCAGAGATGAGATTTGCCTGTAGGTGGTCTGGCTCCCCAGGCTATGCCCTTAACCGTTGGGCACACTACCATCTCACAGCAGATAACCATTTCCTTCTTAAACCGACTCTGCAATGACCAGCCCAATTCTATGTTCACAGCTGTGTTCTCCAGGGTACTACTCCTCCCACCTGGCAGTAGGTGGCAGCTGGAGTAGGAACCAGCTGGTGTCTGGGAGGCCTTTCTGATGCAGCGCCTTCCCCAGCACCCCCTGCCGACCTCCTTCCCAAGCCCTGCCCATCTCTGTACCCTGGCTGCACACCGCCTGGCATTCCCCACCCCCGAGAGGCTTTCTCCCAGCTCTCATTGTAAAAGAACCTGCCTGCACTCTGGGCTGATTCCCTGGACTGTAGCCCTCAGCCTCCAGGGCAGGAAATTATAGGGAAGGGTGAGGACTCTGGCAGGGAGCGGCCACCACCGGGCTCCAGCCATCATCTTCCTGTAGGAAGGTGGCCCTGGTCAACCAGATTTCCAAAAGAATCTAGATTTTCATGTGATTTTCCCATTTTTCAAATTCATTTTTCTAATTCAAAATTTTAAAAATACCACATATAACGAGAGAGAGAGAGACAGAAAGACAGAACGACAGAGACAGAGAGACAGAGACAGAAAGACAGAGAGACAAAGAAAGAGAAGGAACCAAACCAAAACAAAACACCAACCCAGGAAACACAGCAAAAAAATCTCAAAAGCTTGTCTTCAGGCCAGTTTGCAACTTCTGACCTACCCCGTCCTACTTCCTTTGCCTACATAGCAACCCCATTTTAGAGATGGGGAAGGGGGAGGCCCAGAGCGATGAGAGGACTTGCTAAAGTGATGGGAGGTCCGGGTGGGGTGTAGTGGCCAGTACTCACCTCGGACTTCTAAGTTCTTCCCACCACGCTCCCCCTCCCAGCCTCCTCCCCAGGCCCCGGCTTGTGTGGGCCAGAGATTATTTTCAAGACCAGCTTCTGGATCCTAAAGAGAGAGAAAAATCACTGTAGCCTGATGCTGAAGGCCAAGGTCACCATGACACATCTCAAATGCTCAGTGATTGTCCCAGGGTTCCAACAGAGGCATTTCTAAAGGGCATGTCTGCTAGAGTCATTTCTAAATTGACAGAGACTGGAACCTTGTGGAACTCTGGGGACCATAAGACATTGTCAGAATCCATTCCAGTGATAAACTCGTTTATTAATTGTGAGCTCAGAGGAGAACGACTCATTTCTCTGGGCCCAGCCTGTCAGCTTGGTACACAACATTTACTGAGGACCTACAATGTGCCAGGAACTGGACTGTTGGGGGCTGGGGGCGGGTTTGCAGCCATAATCTCATTTAACTTGCCCAGAAAATGTGTGAGATTGGTGGTGTTGACTCCATTTTATAGCCAAAGAGGCTGAGGCTCAGAGAAGTTAGGTAAGGGTCCAAGGTCAAACCCAGACCTGCTTGACGCCAAGTCCAGGCTCTCTCCATCTCAGCAAGGCCTGGAAGTGATGGAGAAGCTTTCTTGTTTGCTGAGGTCTGTCTGGGAGCCGCAGTGGGGGCTAGGGTAGTCAGGAGAGGCTTCCTGGCAGAGCTGATCTTGAACAAAGAAAGAAGATGTATTAATTTCTTATTGCTATAGTAACAAGTTAGCACAAACTTTAATGGCTTAAAATAACATCAATTTATTTATTTTTGTTTATTTATTTTTTGATGTGGACCATTTTTAAAGTCATTATTGAATTTGCCACAATATTGCTTCTGTTTTATGTTTTGTTTTTTTGGCCGTGAGGCATGTGGGATCTTAGCTCCTCGACCAGGGATTGAACCCGCACCCCCTGCATTGGAAGGCGAAGTCTTAACCATTCGACCACCAGAGAAGTCCCTGGATTTATTATCTTAAAGTTCTGGGGATCAGGATTCTGAAATGAGCCTTACGGGGCTAAAATCAAAGTGTCGTCATCCCTTTCTGGAGGCTCCAGGGGAGAACCTGTTTCCTTGCGTTTTCCAGTTTCTAGAGGCTGCCTGCATTCCTTGGCTCGTGGCCCCATATCACTCCAACCTCTGCTTCTATTGTCACGTCTCCTCTTCTTGACTCAGACCCTCTTGCTTCTCTCTTATAAGGACTCTTGTGATTACATTGGGCCCATCCAATTAATCCAGGATAATGTCCCCATCTCAAGATCATAACCACTTCTGCAAAGTCCCTTCTGCTGTATAAGGTAACGTACTCATAGGTTCTGGAGATTAGGGCGTGGATATCTTTGCCGTTATTCAGCTGACCCCAGAGGAGGACAACGCTCCAAGGGCCAGGGCTACGCTGGAGGCACAGGAGGGCGTGGAATGTTCAGCAAGCAGCCATTGCTGAGGTGGGCAGGGCTACTTAGCACCTGCTTGTCAAGGATGCGGGTCCCATAGTAAAACACATGAACTTCATCCTCTAGAGCAGTGCTCCTCACACTTGAACATGTGCTCGGGTCAGCTGGGGATCTGGTTAAAATGTAGACCTGAGTCAGTAGGTCTGCTTTGAGTAGAGAGGCTCTAGAGAAGGACAGTTCCGGAAAAGATGGTGACTGACACAGAAAACAGCCCCAGCCAGGCCCTGTGTTTCCAGAGCAACGCGCTGATGGACGTTTGAATGGCATTCCGTTCCCAGGCGCTCTGTTACCCAATGTTTTTTGCACATCTATGAGAGCAGCCACCTAGGGTCTCCACCATGACCTCCAGTCAAAGCCTAAAAGGTTCTATCTGACTCATGAAAGGAAGATTCCCAGTGTCGTGAACTCGGGCCACTCACTGGCCCTCTCAGGCCTTCGTGGACAGGATGTAGGGCTGGGGTGGACAAGATGACTCTTGAAAATAGCGTTCAGACCCAGGCTCTTGGCTCAGTTAAATCAATCTGGGCATATTTTTAGAGCTGAATGTCTTTCCTTTGAATCTGACTCTTTGAAAATTGGTACCCTCATGTGTGGGGTAGCATGGTGTTTGCTAGAACCCCCCCCATCCCTGAGGAAGTTGGATAACTGAGACTTTGCTGTGTATTTCACTCCCACATGTAAATATCAGGGAAGACCATACAGGGTCTCAAAACGTTGCATCGCTGCCGAGTGTCAGGAATAGAAATGACCTTAGACAGCATTGTTTGGGGGGCTGTAAACCCCAATGCTCACGAGTGCTAGGAAGGAGCCATGAAGGGGTGCAGGGCGCTGGCTGGGGTCTGGGCTGCCCTGTTTGAGGGGGGCCGCCCCAGCTAAGCCTCACAGTCATCATCATACGGGGATGCGGGTCTTATCGTCCTGCATCCACCCATTTTGCAAACAAATCCAGAAATCTGGATTTTTGTGTGAAGTCTCCTATTTTTAAATGTTGATAATGAATTCAGATATTTTTAAAATACTGTGTGGGCCAAACAAGACAATTTTGCGGACTGGCTTCGGCCTGTTGGCAGCTTGTTTGAGAATCCACTTGTTTTACCGGGAGGGAAACTGAGGCCCCTGGAGACACGGGGGCCTTCCAGAGGTCCCACGGCATCAGGGCTGGAACTCAGGGCTACAGACGTGCGGTGCAGCCACCATCTTCAAGGCAGCCCCTTTCCCCTAAAATCTCAATCCCAGTGCCTGTGATAGTCACCCCAATCATGCAACATTGAGCAGCCGGGGAGGTGGCAAATCCACCCCTACCCCAGTCTGCCCCCGATGTGCTTTGTGACAGGGGCACATCCTAACTCCTCTCTGGGCTAACTTCTCATCTGCAGATGGAGGGCTGGGGGCTCGGGGACCCCCAAAGTCCCTCCCCACAGTTCTTCGAGGCCTCTGGCTTTCTCCTCCCATCCCCTGTGCATCTCTGCCTCTGAGCTTCCAGTATTGACATTTCGCAAACAGCAGCTATCATGGAGCTGTTTCCAGCCTCAGGGGTCCTGGCCCACACCATTTACATGATTTAACATGCTGGGTTTCAGGGGGCGTGTCACCGAGCCCACAGCCAGCGGCCACTGCACCACGACTTATTGATTTGACATATGAAACTGATGGATTTGGGGAGGAAAAATGTTTTCTCTTAAAATGCCATTGCATCTTGGGATTTCATATGATTTTACCACAATCCCCCTGTGTACCACCCCCCGCCCCCCCGCCACCATAAAAATTTTATTTGTCCAGTGGCTGAGATGCAATTGTTCCAGGCTGCCTAGTCCTTGGCTACGTCCCATGGGAATAACAACGATGACAACAATAATAGTAACAGTAACTAACGCTTACTTAACACTTGCTATGTGCCAGGCACTGCCCTTAGCACTTCACTTATCAATTAACTTGCTTTATCCTCACAACAGTCCATAAGTGGGTACTAGATCTATCCCCAGTTTATAAGTGAGAAGACAGGTACAGTGTGTGATACCACTTGCTCAGTCTCCCAGCTAGTAACTGGCAGAGCTAGTGTCAATCTAGGTGGCCTGGCCCATGTCTGGCTCTTCACCCCTATGCCTCACTGCCTCTTGTAATTATTGTAATTGCTAATAATTATACTAATTAGGAAGTAATAGTAATACTTAGCTCTCTTGAATACTTTCCAAGTGCCAGGCTCGTGTGACTTAAAGATATTGTCTCATTTAATGCTCACAAGTCTATCACGCCCATTTTTCAATTGAGGAAACAGAGGGCAAAAGGTTAAGGCCCCCAGCCAATGTCACACATCCAAGACGGTTCCCGCCTGTGACTTTCCCCTCAGCCAACGAGCTGGCCCTGGAAAGTGTCTTAGCAAGGGCGGGATTCCTGGGCAAAAAGGAAATGGTTCTTGCAAACCCATCAGTTGCATCAGTGGAGGGTCAGAGCTGGCGTCATAAAGATGTTTTTTAAAAAGTCAAAAAGTGCAGCTAACAGGATTAGCTGTCACCCCACAGGCCCTGCACCTGATGAGAAATCATTTCATTTCTTCTGCCTCGGGAGGTCACCAGTTCTCAGCTGCAAATTGAGCCATTAGCATCAAGTTTCAGAGACTTGAAACAATCATCTCTGTGATTGTTGAGCCTTTCTGGGTGGCACCAAGGCTCCCCGCTGGTCCTGCCCAGAGGCTGCCAGCCCACTGTCCTTCCCAGCTTCCTTTATTCACACGTGCCTGCATTCCATAACGCTAATAGTGGGCATACACTACGGGATGATTCCCGATTGTTTCATTATTCCCATTATACCTTCTCTCCGCTGGCCAGACGCCAACAAACTACGGTCTAGCATTTATTGGCTCAATCCCCTCCCCCGCACAAGTTGACTCTCTTTTTTCTACATACATTTGAAAGGGGACTTCAGATCAGTGATGCTCATATTTGAATGTGCATCAGCGTCTCCTGGAGGGCCCGCTAAGACACAGATGGGGGACTTCCCTGGTGCTGCAGTGGTTAAGAAACCGCCTGCCAATGCAGGGGACGTGGGTTCGAGCCCTGGTCCGGGAAGATCCCACGTGCCGCAGAACAGCTAAGCCTGTGCGCCACAACTACTGAGCCTGCGCTCTAGAGCCCACGAGCCACAACTACTGGGCCCATGTGCCACAACTACTGAAGCCCGCGTGCCTAGAGCCCATGCTCCGCAACAAGAGAAGCCACCACAATGAGAAGCCCGTGCGCTGCAACTAGAGAAAGCCCACGCGCAGCAACAAAGACCCAACGCAGCCAAAAATAAATAAATAAATTTATTAAAAAAAAAAAAAGACACAGATGGGTTCTACTCTCAGAGTTCCTGGATTCAGTAAAAGGCCCAAGAATTTGCATCACAAGTTCCCAAGTGCTGCTGCTGCTGCTATTCAGGGCCTACGCTGGGACCACTGGCTAAGATCACTCCTCTAATTAGATCCCTTGCCATAAAAAATGATGTGCCAAGGAGGCTCTCTGCGGGAAACAGAATCTCCCAAATGGTTCAAATGAAGGCACTTGGATGAAAGAACCCCTAACAGAGGCATGGAAAGGGTTAAGAGAATCTGAGGCCCCCAAGGGCTGATGACAGAGGGGAGCCGTTACCAGCCTTGGACAGGAAGGAGAAACGGGCAAGAACAGTGTTCTGGGGTCTGTGAGAATAGTAGCCGTGACAACGGAGCTGTAGTCGTGGGCAAGAGGATGAAGCTGATGCCAGAGAAGTAGACAGAGACAGAGAAGGAGCAGGGCAGAGGCACGCTGACCTCTCTCCTCCCATGTGCCGATTTCCAGCTGGTGCCCCCCATTGCTGAGTCAGAGGACCAGGGAGCTTGGGGATGCCCTTCTAAGGAGTCAGTCCCCTGGGGCGCAGAGTAGGGCAGAGAGGGGTGGAGAGCTGTGGCCTGGGAGGGGAGGGAGAGGATGGGGGTGATGGAGAGTCCGCAGCACAGAAGGCAACTGTCAAAATGTTCTTCAAGTCTGCTTAGGAACTGCTGAAGATCTGAGCCCTCTCGTTGTTTCAAACAATTAACAAGTGTTAGCAAAGTGTTAAGGACATATTATCGCCAAGCGGAGACTCTTTTGATTAGGCTGATAAGAATTTTAAAAATAATGGAAAAGCGAATAGCGTTTTCACTCTTTGATGCAGACAATTTAATGTTGTGGTTCTTCACACTTAACACCATCTCTCCCCTGGTGGTGGTGTTATTGAGTCCAAGCTTGTACTGCTCATGCACGGCAGGACAATAGATAGAGTTGCTGGGGCAAGGAATAGCGACTTTATTCCGAAAGCCAGCAGACTGAGAAGATGGTGGACTCATGTCCCAAAGAACCAGCTTCCCCAAGCTAGAATTCAAGCTTCTTTTATACTGAAATGGGATGGGGTGTGGTTAGTTGTTGCAAACTTCTTGGTGCCGGAATCCTTTGTTCTTGCAACTGTCCAGCTAGGTCAGGTCAGGATGTTCCTGTAAACCTCCAACAAGACAAATGTTCTTCTCTGTTCTGCAACTTTTTATCTCTATATGAATGGAAAAGTGTTACACCTATAAAGGTCAGAACCTTGAGCATGGGCCATCCTGTATATTTCAGGCTATAGGCAATATTCTTAACTTGTAGCAAAAGCAATGGAATATAAAGGTTAAAGGAAAAGAAACCAATCCAATATGGAGTCGGATTTGTTCTTCCCTATTACAGTGGGAAACACAGGTATAATTTGTACTTATTTATCAGCTCACATCAGGCATTGGTTGAGGGCTGCTGCTGAGGTGGAGGGCAGGGTGGTGTCAGTGTCCCAGCAGGTGGGGACTAGGCTCTGGTGACCAGGGCAACCCCTGGGGCAGAGAGGTGCTGGCAGGTGGCAGGTGCATTGAAGTGCTGTCGGCAGGGATGGGTGGGACACCCACAGTGTCACTACACCTTTGCAGCCCCTCCCCACCCCTCCCCTTGAGTATTAATGTTCCTGTGGATTCTACTTCTTACTCTTTTCTCTTTTGCTGTAAATGCTTTCTTTGGGCATCCATCTCTTTAACAATCACGGCAAACATTTAGTGAGTGCCCATGTCTTGCCAATGTCCCCACATCCCTGTCTGAGCTCCAGCTGCCTCCTGCACATCCCCACTGGAGGTCCTGCAGCTGCTGCAGACCCTGCACATGCAGGAGTGGCTGAGCTCACCGCCTTCCTACCTTTAGCATCATCCCATTCTCACTGAGGAACGATGACTGTGTGCTCAGACGCCTGCGCTGGAAACATGGCCCCACCCTGGACTCCTCCCTCTCCTTTGCCATCGCATTCATGGGTCAGCAGTCCACTGAGCCCACCCCTCTGGAGTTATCAAGCTCCCCACTTGTCCTCACCCCCGCCCCCATCATTGCCACGGCCCAGGCCACCACCATCTGTTCATGGAGCGCGGCCCAAACCTCCACCGGGTCTTGCAGCCAACCCCCTTCCAGAGCAAGCCTCCCTGCGTGTCTTTCCCTTGCTAAGCCCTTTAGGACTGCACCTGCCTCTGCAGCATGGGTCAAACCCATCTTTTCCAGCCTGGTTCCCAGTGTTACCTACCAGGGTTCTTGGCCTCCTTAATCAATAGAAATTGATAAGAGGCCAGACAAGAAATTCAAGCAAGGCTTTACTGGGGCCCCTGCTGCAGCAAGAGGGAGCGAAAACAAGCAACAGTTTCCCTTGCTCGCTGGCTCCCGGAGTGAGGGTGGGGTGGGGATGGGGTGGGGGGGGGCGAGCTGGTTCCTTATATGGGGAGAGGGTAGGGGCGGGTCCAGGGGTCGGGCCAGAGGCGTGGCTTAGGTGTTTTGCCCACCCCTTTGGTGGTGCCGTGTGCAGGGGCATGCGCAGTACTGTGCTTTTGTTCCTGGCTCTTCAGAAGTGGCAGTTGGGTTTTTTTTTGTTTGTTTGGGGTTTTTTTTTTGCGGTACACGGGCCTCTCACTGTTGTGGCCCCTCCCGTTGCGGAGCACAGGCTCCGGACGCGCAGGCTCAGCGGCCATGGCTCACGGGCCCAGCCGCTCCACGGCATGTGGGATCTTCCCAGACAGGGGCACGAACCCACGTGCCCTGCATCGGCAGGCGGACTCTCAACCACTGCGCCACCAGGGAAGCCCCAGCAGTTGGGGTTTTTGTCTTTTCGTATCTTGTTTTCCATAATCATAATTTGCCCCAACTGCCAATGCGCACAATTATTTTTAGTCCTTTATAGTTTCTTTGTGTTTTGTTGCTCAAAGAGACTTTGTCCGGGTACGAGCATTGCAGCAAAGGGTCCCAGGTCCTAGGTCCCAGCCTGAGTCACCAGCATCCTCAAGATCCGTCTGCTCTTCCCTGCGACCTCCTTCCCCACCACACCTGGTGGCCAGCTGGGCTCAGGATCACTGAGAACCCCCTCCCCCACCATAATCCCGCTCCGTGGTCATCTTCCTGCAAGAATTCCGATGCAGGGATTCTTTGGGATGCTGGAGTGCACATAGATGAGAGCCATCGCCAGGGAACCCAACTCCCTCGATAAGACTTCAGAGTGGCCATTCTATCCTGATAGGTTACAACCTCCCTACCCATGATGGTTTCTGGAGTCAGAGAGGCCTGAGTTTGAACCCAGATTGACTATATCACTCACTATCCAGCTGTGTAGACCAGTGGTTTAATCCCTCTGAACCTCAGTTTGCTCATCTGTAATATGGGTGCTGCACTGCTGCCTTGCAAAGTTGTCAGGAAGATTGGGGGAGATCATGCATGTGAATGCTGGTGTTTGAGGCCAGAGTCCCTAGAAACAGACTCTGGGCTGAGGATCCATGTGCAAGTCATTTATAAAGGAAATGCCCTGGAGGAGAATGGTAAGGGAATTGAGGGGAGCAGAACGGGGAAAGGAGGAAGGCAAGTGAGGGGGTGATGTCAGGCCAGGGCCCAGAGAGGGCAGCTTCAGTTTTGGCCCTGAGGGAGCTTTGCAGTGTGGGTCACCACCCAGGGTGGTCTCCACCGGAGCCATGGGGCTGGACTACCCCAGTCGGCCACTGGTTGACAACAGAACAGAGAGGAAAATGTAAGTTTCCAGGCACTTTCTGAATGAATATGGGCAAGATGTAGTCCAGTTGCCCAAAGACAATCCTCCAAAGACAGAAACGCTAAAAAGAGGTGCAAGGACATTGGGTGGAACATTAACATTGTCCAGTATGACTTGGCACGTGATAAACACCTAATATCCCTTGGCCCTTACTGTGACATTGTTGCTGCTATTAGCATAACCTCAGCAACAGTTCCGCTTCTTACTATAGTTATTAATTTCCTTGGCTTAGGTGGGCTGTAACTTGTAGACAGATGCTCTGAGCCCAGTGGCTAGACAGGGAAATAAATCTGGCAGAAATAAGAAGCATAACCCCAGCCATGCAGCTGAGATTCCACTGCCTGTTTCTCCATGGTTAACTTAACTCCTGGAGCATCTCAGTCCCCCACGCCCATCCCATCTGAAAGAGCAGAGCTGGGCCCTGCTATGGGGGGTGGTGGGTGGGGTGGAGGCTTGGCCAGGGGCCCACTTGGGCGGGATGAGAGCATCCCCTGGGGAAGCAGGGGCACTGCGGGGGAGTCAGCTGAGTCGGTGAGCCTCACCCTGGTGAGGCTCCGCCCACCAGCAGGGCAACAGCAGCTGGAGGTGAAGGCTGCTGGGAGGGAGAGCAGGCTTTCCCGAGGGCAGCCGCACCCCTGCATGGCCCAGCTCACCCTGCACCTCCTGCATTCCTCCTCGCTGCCCGGTGGGCCTCGGGCCAGCGAAGGGCCTCAGAGGCTGCGAGTGTATGGTGCCAGGGGATGTTTTAACAACATCCAGGCTGCCAAGAGCACATTATTCTCTTACAGAAATCCAAGGGATTGCCCAGGAGATGCGATATTTTTGTAGCAAAAAGAAAAAGAAAAAAGTTCTTCAAAGCTCTGAAAGCCCCGTTGCATTAGGAATGATAGTGGGTGTTTGAGAATCTGGATTCTTCATCAGAGAATAGATCGGGGCTCAGACATTGCTGTTTGTTTGCTTCCTTCACTGAATGGTGTATATCGGGCGTCCCTAGGGCATTAAGGTGGAAAGGACAACTTGTGCAAAGGCAGAGAGGTAGGGAAGGACAGCTTCCGAGAAAAGAAAAACTGAAGGTCCGGACTGTTGGTTGTAAGAGACAGAAGTTCTACCCCAAACCGGCTTAGGCAAAGACAAGGATCTCTTGGTTCATGTGATTGAAAGAACAAATGACTGGCAGCTGTAGGCATGGCTGGATCTGGGGGCTTAACGTCACAGGACATGGTCTTCCTCCATCTCTTGGTGCCACCTTCCTTGGCCTTGGCTCTGACCCCAGGAAGGCCCTTGCTAATTGATGCAGTCACTTCCATCCTTCCATCTTCCCAGCCTCAAACCCAGTGGAAAAAAGGAATTTTCTTTCCCAATAGTTTCAGCAAAAGTCCTGTGCCTGACTCATTGAACTGATTTGGGTCATGTGTCCATCTCCGGCTGGCCAGGCCTGGTCCATCCTTAGTCCCTTCTCAAAACCTATGGTTAGCGTGGCTTGGAAGGTAAGTCACATGATGTGCTCCACCTCTTACTCGCCACCCTTTTTCTCAGAAATCACGTCTGCTCCCACAGTGTCATTTCTCCCTCTTGACTGGCTCTAACCTTGACCTCACTCAAGGACCCCTCGGCTCCATTTCCAGTCCCCACCGTGTTCCTCCCATCCAACAATGGTAATGACGCACATGAACTGAGCTCTTACTATATGCTAAGCACAAGCTCATTACGTTGCTGTGTGAATCCTCGCAGCACCACAATACTATGAGATAGGAGTTATTATTATTCCCATTTTATAGGTTAAGAAACTGAGGCATAGAGAGGTTCATTCCTGAACCAATGACTAGAGTCAGAAGGACACGGAGTTCTGACTGGCCAGATACGAGTCATGGAGCCAGGGTGTGAATCTGATGCAACTAAACTGCACAGACTGAGAGGGGAAAGGGGTTCTTCAAATAAAAAGCATGTAGGAAGAAGGAAGAATAATGTAGGATGGGAGAAACAGAAGACGCCCCCTAAATTAGGTGGCAAATGATGGTAACCCAATTTGAACCAATTTGGGGGAAGAGGGAGCTGTGCTACGTTAAGGAATAAAAAGAAGCTTTGGATAGCCAAAACACTGGCAGGATGGGGTGCAGCTGGCCTTCAGGAACAGCTGGAACCAGTCGCTCGTACTGACAGAGTGCCTGGACTCCCATCTGGGCCTCTCTTCCTGTCTACTTCAGTGGGTTCCAAGCACAGATTCCTAGAGAAGGGCCTTGACTGGCCAATTCTAGGTCACGTGATCACATTGGATCAATTAGCTGTGCCCAGTGGGGTGGGACCACAGCAGAGCATGGCAGCTCCCAAGAGAACCACAAGGTTGAAGCTGTGGGAATAGTAGTGGTGGTATCTAGAAAAAAGTGGAGTAGGGAACAGGGTAAATAAAAATGTAGGTGTACCTTGAGGGCAAGCATGATGTGTGTAAGAGTTGGGATGCTTATAGCTGTAAGTAACAGAGAACATCATACTGGCCAGCTTAGCCACAGGGAAGCCCTCGGGGCTGGTGGTTGCGTGGCCCAGTGAGGTCATCTTTCCACTGCTCCGCTCAGTAACCAGTGTCAGCTTCATTCTAAGGCAGGTGATCTCTGGGCCGTGAGATGGCTCCCAGTGGCAGTCATGTAACAGATGAGAAGAGAAAGAGAGCCTCCCATCCAGCCACAGGATGGAAGTTCCTCCCTCCTATCTGAATGGACCCGCTTATTGGTCACATGCCTCCCTGAACCAGTAACTGTCATCCTGAGAGTGCCATGCTCTGACTGACTTAAGCCGGGCTTCCTGAGCCAGTCCTGGTGAGGAGGATAGCTGGCCAGGATCGCCTTACCTGATCAGGACCCACCCTAGAACCGAGGTCTTCCCTAAAACGACTTGATCCCCCAACCCAGGGGCGTGGGGTGGAACGAACCCAGGGAGAGTCCACCCTGTGCGTCCTCACCTCACGACCTCCCTACCTCCTCCGTGCAGGGGTCCTGTGGCTGTCGGTCGTCTCCGAGGTGCTCTACATCCTCCTGCTGGTGGTTGGTTTCAGCCTCATGTGTCTCGAGCTCTTCCACTCCAGCAATGTCATCGACGGGCTCAAGCTCAATGCCTTTGCGGCGGTCTTCACGGTGCTCTCAGGTAAGGCAGAGGGCCTCGGGCAGTGGGGCAAGAACACACCGGAACCAACCCTGTGACCAGAGCAGAGGGGAATGCGGGAGCTGGAGCCACCCTCGGGCTAAGTCCTGATTGGTCCACCTAAGTGACCATGAGCCAATCACTTCTCTTCTCTGAACCTCAGTGTTACAATTTGTAAAGTAGGATTTGTCTGCTCCCCTGTTCTCTGATTCAGCACGTGTTTACTGAGTGTCTTGTGTGCCAGGTCATGTGTTTAATAAGTATGGGGTTATAGTAATGAATGGAAACAGACAGTTCCAGTGCTTCATGGAGCTTAACACACGTAGGAGAGAGAGATGGGTTTGCTGGAGATGTATTCAGGAGATGAACACCCCATGGCGGGTGATGGATTGGATTTGTGGCACGAGGGAAAGGGAGGTGGTCGTGAAAATGGGCGGACGGTGGCGTCTTTCACAGGGATATGAAAGGGGAGCCTGCTGGGTGTGGTGGGCACCTCACTCATCTGCTTTATCGTATTTGCCCTTGAGACCTCCATGGGGAGATGACCAGCAGGAAGCTTGATGAACAAACACATTTGGAATCTCAATGGTGAAGGTGGGGTGAGCAGAGATTGTGGGCAAAGGCCAAGGACTTTGAGGGTTTTAGGAAAGATTGGATAGTCAGTGGTGGCAGCATGACTCAGGGAGGTGGAGACAGAAGGCTCCAAGCAAAGGCCATTGGATTAGACGGCCAGGTGCCCGGAATAGCCTCAGCAGACCTGGGTCATAAGGGCTTAAGCCAGGAGTTTGCCAGAAGGGAGTCAAAGGAGCCTGTACACCATAACTTCAGGAAGCCTGACAGAGCAGTGGCTTGGCTGTGTACGACATCTGTTCCTAAAAAGCCAAATGTAAACTGAATTTCTATAAATCTAATCTTATTCTTCATGCACTTGGAAGAACTCTTTATTTAATGAAACCGAAACGATGAGCCTTTTGGTAAGGGAGATAATCGCCCCCTAATTGAGGTATGTGTATATAACAGAAGGATCTCTCAAAGAATAGAGAGCGGAATCCAAGAAATTATAGCATGCTGCATAGATCAAAACATGCACATTGTCATTCCCAGGATGTGGGAAATCTAACCAGAACAGTAAAGGGAAGAAAAGAAAAGCAGAGAGATCGTCACAGCACAGTGTCGATTTTGGCCGCCCTCCCCTTCCCCCGTGACCCTGTTTTCAGCTATTCCAGATCGAGAGATGGGTTATTCTTTGTTTGCTGTTATTAAATATGTTTATTATGCCTGAAATCAGTTTTTTTTTTTCATATTGTATTCATTTACTCCACCAACACTCACTGAAGGCCTCCTGGGCTCCGGGGTCGGTACTAGGTTTGGGGGAGTCAAAGAAAAAATGACTCAGTCCTGGCCTCCTGAAGTTTGCCATCTTGTAGCGACACAGACTCATCAAACCCTTGTAACGTGGCAAGTTGACCTTCATGAACTGGGTGTGGTGAGTCCTGCAAGGGGGCACCTACGTTTGTCCAGGGGGTGCCAGTGGGTGGGGTGGGGCCTGAGGAAGCAATCATTTGAGCTGAGACTTGGAAAAAATCTTTAAGAGTTTGCCTTGTTGGACAGCTCGGGGAGGGCATTTTGGGTGGAGGGAACAGCATAGGAAAAAGCTTAGTGACGTGGCATATTCTGGAAACTTCACGTAGTTCAAACTAATGGGAACGTGAAAAGGCAGGCGAGTGGGAGTGTTGAGAGATGAGGCTGGAGAGCCGGGTAGGGGTCTTGGTGCTTTGCACTGGTCTGTAGATTTTATCATGCAGGCAATAGGGAGCCATCGAAGAATCCAGAGCAAAGGGTGATGCGGTCAGGTTTGCATTTGGGGATGAGGGTTCAGGGTGCAGCACAGGAGGAGTGGAGCCAGAATGGAGGTGAGGAGGCCGGCCAGGAGGTGAGAAAGGGTGAGGCCCCAGCCCCATGCAGTGGCTGTGGGGATAGGAGATGCAGGCACAGTGCCTGCAGACTGACTAGGAGAGGTGGGCGGGAATGAGTGGGTTGGAAAAACCGAGACTCTAGGTCAAAGCTTCCTAGTGTGGAGTCCACAGAATTCAGAGAGTCCATGAACCTGGATGGGGGAGAAGTTACATCTTTATTTCTCTAACTTGCAACTGACATTTAGAATATCTTTCAAATATGAGCGGAGGTAACGCATCACAGTCGTGGGCGGCACCTGTGACATAGTCACCAATAGGAACCACGTTTTTCGTATGCACATATCTTGAAATGCACTCCTTCAAAAGGGCAATACTTCTGAGAGCTTCCGCTGAATCTTATCTAACATGCTAATGAAGAAGCACATATATTACTATATAACACATTTGTTTGAATATTTTGCTAATTGTATTTCAGTATAACTGGTTTCTTCTATATCCTTTTATTTTATTTTATGGAGCTGAAAACATTATTCTGGGGAGGGGTCCCTAGGTCTAGATGGCCAGACCCCTGATCTGGGCTGGCATTTGGCCAGGATGGGATGGTACCACCAAGATGGGGAAGGTGGGGAAAGAGCAGTTGGGGGAGATGATGGGTCCCTTTTGAACAGGTTGGGTGTGAGGTGCTGCAGGGTGTCTAGGCTCCTTTCCTTGTCAGTGGTTTCATCTCTCCTTTTCTTTCTCTCTACCAAGCATCAAAGAATCCCCTCCATTATCCCAAGCGTCCAGCCCTCCCCTCAACCTGCTTACTCCTGTCACAAAACAAAAGCTGGTGGCCAGCCCAAGGCAGCTGTCTCTGGTTCTTCAAGCCTCTCTCGTGGGGAAGTGGGTAGGGGGCTCTTCCCCCTACCTCAAAGGGCTTATCAAAGTTTTCACCCCTCAAAAAGCCCCAGTTTCCTTCTAGCGGGGAGTCCCACTGCTAAAGAAAATAAGATCATCTCCGTAATTTCAGGCAGATAAACAATGCACGGCTCAGGGAGGTTAACTGACTTGCCCAAGGTCACACAGCTGGTCAGTTGTGGAGCTGGGATTAAACTCGGCTCCTGCTGGCTTCAAAGCCCTCTGCTCTTTTCTCGGGATCGCACTGCAGGAGTGACCGGGCGGGCAGGGAGGGAGAAGACTTTTAAGTCCTCAGAAAACAGTAACTGAGAGGGATGTAGCAGCCAGATGATGTGATAAGCAAGTGGTGGAGAGAAAGGATTCTGTATTCATGCCTGGGAGAAAATAAACCCGGTAGAAACATGAGACCAGGAGAGAGCCAAGCCCCTGACTTGCCTGTCCTGGAGGAACCAGGAAGCTGGCCTTTCAGGAGCCCCTTGAGAACAAGGCAACTGGTGGGTGGGGGGGAGTTGGGGGGGTGTTTGGGGAGGGTGAGAAGCTTGGAGGAGGTGGGTGGGCTTCTGGTTTGTTGCTGTGGGAGGGGAAGGAGTGGGCGAGCATCGACTGAGTCCCTGTGGGGAGAGGGTTGGGCTCTGATGCTGCCGGACCAGCTCACACCGAGGGGTCCTCAGCCCAAGGTCAACGCCTTCTAGGGTAGAGGAGAAAGCAGAGGCAGGGCAGCCCCTACGGGAGCCAATTACTATAATTAATTATTATAATGAGCCAGTGGGTTAGGATTAATCTTAATTGCCGACAGGGACTGAGATGCCATGCTGCACCAGCACTGGGCTGAGCCTGCTGCATGTGTTAATATCTTTATTCCTCAGTGTCCTTGTGGGAGGGGCGTTACGTCCATTCCACAGATGGGAAAACTGACTTGCCGGCAGTCACGTAGCCAGTGGTTGAACCCAGAGCCTGCCGCATAGAGTGCTTTGAGCAGGGCTTGGCCCCCAGGACTTCAGGTTGTCACTGTTGTTATTATTATTCCTAGTTGTCCCTGAATAAACTGAAGGGCAGATCAGGGCCCCAGGGACCAGCCCTGTCACAGTGAGGCTGGGGTGAGGGATTTGGACTCTACGGCCAAGGGAGAAGGGGTGGTGGGCAGGGCCAGCAGGGCTGTGTTCCCAGTTCCGGCAGGAGGGTGATCGTACGGATTGTTGGCCTGCTGGTCCAGAGCCTAGAGCTCCCAGTGCTTCTAGGGACCCACAAAGTGCTTTAATTTTGACTGTTTTTAAAATCAGAAGAAAAAAATAGAATAATAATGAAGGCCTAAGAGTGAATCTAGGCTGGACTGGTATTTTTTATACCACTGCCATCGTAAAATGTAATTTTTAACATTTCTTTTATGGAGGAACGGGCCCACGAAGTCAAAGGTGCCTGGGGCCCTTGAAAGTCATAATGTGGCCCTGCCCTGGGCCACGGCTTTTCTCCATCTCTCAGGCCTGGGCAAGACTAATTCCAGACGGGGGTGCGGCTCCAGCTGCCAGTGTCACCCCCACCCAGCCAGTCCTGTGACTTTAGCAGAGCTGCTGGAGAAGATGGGGCTCCCTGTGCCACTGTCTCTTCCCCCAGCGGCCAGGGTCTTGTATCTTGGAGAGGATGTGAAAGCAGGCTGGAAGATGTCTGTTCCCCAGTTTCTCCGAAAAATGAGGCTGATCTACTTAGGAAGAAAAGAAAGCCATTTGGAGAACTCCTGGATGGTCAGGCTAACACAGGTGGGCTTTTAGTAAAAACTGCACTGGAATGAAGAGGAGGACGTCTGTTTCCAGGAAAAAATCAGACTTCACGGAGAAGTCAGCAAGAGTCTACTTTGTTAAGTATCGAGAAAAGGAAATTTTGCAATAAGACAAAAAGTGACCAAGGATGAGGTAGCTCTTTGAATCCGGGAAACTAGAACCTTATCTTTTATGTAATCTTGGCATATTTGGCTTCATCATAAAGCGTATATTTCACTGCACGGCACACCACTCTTAATCTCGTATTCAGTTTCTTAACCTTATATACATAATGTGTGATTTGAAAATTTTTATTTTCTTTTTAAAAAATACAGAATATCTTAAACTTGAAAGGCAATTGAATGGAGTATGTTGGGACTTGGGGATGTTTTGATGCTTTTGTGACCCCAAACTACCGGGCTAGTGGAAACTTAGGTTAGGAATTAAAGTTTGAATCTTGTATGTTTTTCTTTGAAGGAGTTCTAATCTCATGCATTCAGAATGACTTCTAAGAATTTTGATTGAGAAGCATTAAAGTCTTAACCATTACATACACTTTAAAAAAGTTTCAGGGGCTATTTTCAAGGTGAGGTATGAGTTGAAGGGCAAGCCTGCAAGGTGGACACATACCCGTGTGTTTTGGATAGACCTTTGGGGATCTGGAGGCCTGGGGCCTGAGGGACACAGCAGGCAAATCCCACTGCACTGCAGACACCCGTGGGACCACCAGAATCCTCAGGAACCAAGCTGTGAGGCTTGCAGAGTGCGCACACCTGCTCCTCTGGATCCACCTCCAGCCCCAGGAGCCATGAAGCCTGTGAGTTCCAGGAAGGCAGTTTTATAGAGCCATTGGCCCTACGACCTGGTCTGAGGCTGCCTTCTGTGAGCGAATGTAAGCTGGTTAACCCATCAGGTTTGCCTTTCACTGGCTGCCAGGAAGCTTAGATCTGTTTGTTTTATGTTCAGTCATGGCAGCTTCCACCAAGCGAGGTTGCCTGTGGTCTTGAATTCCTCCCCAGTCCACCCTTCACTTAATTCTTTGACTCTTCCTTAGAGCTTACTCTTGGTGTAATGACCTGTAACTTCCTACCGTAAACTGCCATGGTATTTTAGGGTGAGTTTCCTGAGACACTAATTCCACTAGCTACTCTGCCACCTTGGGCCTGTGCTAAAAAGAATCTCCTGCCCATAGCTCCCTCTGTTCAGTTCTCTGCCCTGGCCAGACTGGGTCTCTTGCTCATAACTGAGAGAGCAAATACTTTTGTGTATTTTTGTGTCTAAAAGTACAGAGGGTCTAAATCAGAGAAATGAGTTTTTCAATATCATTAAAAGCTCCTTTTGCTTGCAAGTGACAAGAACCCAATCAAATTAGCTAAAGGAAGAAGTTGGGGGGGGGCGTGATTGAACTCTCTTGATTCATGTAATTGAAAAGTACAGGGTGGTTATGCTTCAGGCATGGCTGCATCCAGGTGATCATGTCATCAGGAATCTAGCTGTATCTCCAAACTCTGACTTCTTTTAGCTTCTGTCTCAGTCAGGCCCATCCATGTGGAGAGTGGATAGTCATAAGCAGCTCCAGCCTTACGTAAGATTCCAGAGGCAGAGAAGACTCCTTTCAAGTGCCTCCTGCAAAACTCCAAGGAGGGCTATGATCAAACCAACTAGGTTCATAGACTCATTCCTGAACCAGTCACCATGCCAGAGGATGAAAC
This sequence comes from Monodon monoceros, assembly GCF_005190385.1. Classification (NCBI taxonomy): domain Eukaryota; kingdom Metazoa; phylum Chordata; class Mammalia; order Artiodactyla; family Monodontidae; genus Monodon; species Monodon monoceros. Next base: position 69,546,481 of record NW_021703769.1, on the reverse strand, counting down.
ACTGTGATTAGCTGGGCCTGGGTCTCTAAGCACACCTGTGGTGGGGGCTTAGCCATGGACCAAGCAGGATTACTATGCAATGGTGGACAAGTGGTTGCCCAAAGGCATTGCTGACTGGAAGTCCCAGTGGTTGGGAATTTGTTGGCTTGTCAAGTTGGGAGATTATCAGGAGGTCAGCGGTGGAGCTAAAGGACTCAAGAGCCTCAGGAATGGTAGATGTCTTCATTTGGGTTCCTCCAAAGCAGACCCTAAGGTGAAGATATGGGTGCAAGTAGTTTATTTGGGAAGTGATCCCAGGAAGTTTGGTCGGACAGTGGATTTGTAAGACAAGAAGGCAGGAGGGCCAATGAAGGGAATGTTGGTAGGCGGGTGACCACTGGCGGCAACTGGGTTTCCCTCCTGCTGGGGACCCTCTGAGAGACTGTGTAGGACACCCAAGGGGTGAGAAAGCAGTGGAATTTATTCACCATCTCTCATCCATCACTGGTTTAGGGGGCACTCCCGAGTCAGTAGCTCCCCCAGCATTTCCGGCCTTCGCCACCTAAGATGGAAAGTGTTTGAGGAAGGAAGCCACCAACATGCACCAGAGCTGCCCGCTAAAGCTGCAGTGACCTCTGGTGCCGGCCAGGGGGGTTATGGGTGAGGACAAACCAAGGCAAAGGGTGCTGTTCTGACGTTAACTTGTGCCCTGCAGTACAATTCTGATGCTATTTGCCATCAGATGCCACGGTCCCCAGCAAGACTGCCCCACTGCAGGTGCCACCTGTAAGTTCAGGGGGTCCCTGGGCTGCCCGCACCTCTAACCAACTGGCTTCAAATCAGCTTCTTCATGACCCTCTGAAGTTTGATAATTCGTTAGGACTACTCACAGAACTCAGCAAAGCACTATACTTAGGGTTACAGTATTGTCATAAAGGATACAAATCAGGACCAGCCAAAGGAAGAGACACCCAACGAGGTCTGGGAGCTAAACCAAGGACAAGGTGAGGTTTTGTCCTCTAAAGCTAACCTGGCCTATGTGATTCTCATACCTTAATCCAGCTATGCAAGGAACACTGCATTTCTTTCATTTCTGGAAAAGAACTTCATTTTGATTCTGTGCTCCCATCCTCCTGGGCTGATAGAAGATTTATTGTCAGAATTTTGAGGGGCTTACTCCCTACTGCCTTTGCCTGGGGCTGTGCTGCAATTGTCTGGTCTTACGCAGTGTCAGACAAAGAGGGGGTGGGGTTTAATCTTTGTCATTATCATCTTCATCATACAGCTTAGTCCCTGATCTGAAACCCTTAGGGCTAGAAGTGTTCCAGAATTTGGAACTTTTCAGATTTGGGCAGGTAACGTAATACATAAACCATCCATTACATAACACCCCAGTAGGGGCTGGGGCAGCACTGTGTAAGCAAACAGAGTGAAACACGTGAATATTCATTCTAGGGGGGAATAAATAAAGACGGTCAATAACCTCACGTCCATTCACGTCAGGTTTTGGTGCTAAGTGGGTTCAGGCCAAGTCAGATTTTGTGGCCAGATGAATTATGAAGAAGCTTTTGGGTTTCAGAACTTCTGGGAATTTGAAATTGCAGATAAGAAATTAGGGGCTCAATAGCTTCCATTTATTGAGCATTTATTATGCCAGACACTGTTCTAAACATATTCCCTCTGTTGAACCCTACAGATGTTCCCATCTGTAAATGTTATTCCCATTTTACAGTTGAGAAAACTGAGGCACAGAGTTAGCATGTGGTGGTTCTGGCTTCAAAGCCATGTGCTTTACTGTTACATGGGTCCATGTAGGTTGCCACTGAGCCTCCTCTAATGCCCTGTTCACAGGGTCCCTTCCAGTCCCCAGAGCTCTTTGCTTCTAGGGTCAGGTGGGAGGTGGGAGAAGGGGGCTGGTGACCTCAGTGCCTGTGGTGATCAGAGGTCTCAAGTGCAGTGCCTACAGGGACCATGTAGGTGACATAAGTGAGTCAAGCTGTCCAGATGTAACACAGCAGTGGATGTGGGGATGGTGGCAAACTTGGGAGTGCACGCCCCATCAGCACCCCATTGCTGCCGTGGAGGAAGATGCACGGCATTCAAGGAAAGCCCAAAGCTGGTTTTTTTATAGGAAAATCTCCTGATTTTTAATTCAAAATGTTTTTTAAACAGCTTTATTGGGATAGAATTTACATATCATAAAGTTCACCCATGTAAAGTGTATAGTTTAAAGGCTTTTAGTAACTGTCGCAGAATCTAATTTTAAAATCTTTTCATCACCCCAGAAAGAAACCCCGTACCCGCTAGCGGTCACTCCCTATCTTCCACCAACCCCCACCCCATCTTTAGGCAACCGCTGATCTACTTTCAATCTGCATGGATTTGCTGATTCTAGACATTTTATATAAATGCGGTCATATACTATATGGTCTTTTATGACTGGCTTCTTTCACTTAGCATGGTGTTTTCATCCAAGTTGTAAGATGTATCACCACTGCATTCCGTTTTATTGCCAAATAATATTCCATGGCACAAATACACCACATCTTATTTCTCTGTTTGTCAGTTGATGGACATGTGTGTTGTTTTCCACTTTTTGGCTAGTACAAATAATGCTGCTATGAACATTCATGTCCAAGTGTTTGTGTAGACATATGTTTTCCTAGGAGAGGAATTGTTGGGTTACCTAGTAACCCTAGGTTTAACTTTTTAATTCAGAATGTTTCAAAACATTGTATTAGCCAACAAAACATCACTGCAGACCCTCAGCATCCTCTCCTGCCCCAGACAAGGACAATCCAACCTTTTTCTTTTTTTTTTTTTTTTTGGGGGGGGGGGGTGCTGCGTTGGGTCTTCGTTGCTGTGCATGGGCTTTCTCTAGTTGTGGTGAGCAGGGGCTACTCTTCATTGTGCAGCACGGGCTCTAGGCGTGAGGGCTTCAGTAGTTGTGGCTCGGGGGCTCTAGCGCACAGGCTCAGTAGTTGTGGCGCACGGGCTCAGTAGTTGTGGTGCACGGGCTTAGTTGCTCCGTGGCATGTGGGATCTTCCCAGACCAGGGATCGAACCCGTGTCCCCTGCATTGGCAGGTGGATTCTTAACCTCTGCGCCACCAAGGAAGTCCCCAACCCTTTTTTTGTCCTAAGGACTAGAAGACAGCTCACTCTTTCTCTCCCTGACTCAGAGGTCCCTGTCCTAATCTCCTTGGTAAATTAAGGCTTCTAAAGATGAAAGCCAGGAGGGAAGGAGTTTGCAGATGGGTTTCCCCTCTTTGCTGCAAAACCTCTGGGACGAAGAAGTCCAGAGCCTCTTACAGTTTGAATGAAGCGAAAGGAAAAGGGGGGCAAGTACAGGGGAAAAAACATGAATTACCATCTAAAAATATTCTGCCACACCTATTTGCCGAATGGTCATTTTGCATACTTAGTGACTGACCTCAAGTTGATACTCATCAAGTGTACGGCTCTCCGTGTGATAAAGTTCCAGCTCCTTTAGAGTTTTAAATATAGAAGGCTTTTTTCTCACTTCGCCTCATTGGACATTTTAGGGGATTTTTTTTACACAAAGTCTGTTTTTGTCATTTCTAGTTGGTATTTATCAAATGTTACTTTTGTAAACAAAATCTGAACTCCATCCCAAGAACACAAAATGTGGCCTTTGCCGTCCTCTCTAACTTCACCTCCTGCAATCAGCCCCTCCTTGCTGGCCTTCATGCTCTCTGAGCTTGGTCCTGCCCAGGCCCGTGGTCCCCTCCATGGGGCTGCCTTCCCCGCATGAGCCTGGCTCACTTCCTCCTTCAGCCAGCTGTCACTCAAATGGCATCTCCTTAGGAGCTCTTTCCTTTCCCCCAGTCGTTTCCACCCCCTCCTGCTTGTTTTTCTTTCCTTTTTAGAAATCTTTATTTCTTTTTATTTATTTATTTTTTTTTTTGCGGTACGCGGGCCTCTCACTGTTGTGACCTCTCCCGTTGTGGAGCACAGGCTCCGGACGCGCAGGCTCAGTGGCCATGGCTCACGGGCCCAGCCGCTCCGCGGCATGTGGGATCTTCCCGGACCGGGATACGAACCTGCGTCCCCTGCATCGGCAGGCAGACTCTCAACCACTGCACCACCAGGGAAGCCCTATTTCTTTATTTTGTTTGTGCCAGGTCTTAATTGCGGCATGCAGACTCCGTAGTTACAGCACGCATGCAGGCTCCGTAGTTACAGCACGCAT